>NC_043710.1:12884980-12893074 GCF_006229205.1 Suricata suricatta | reverse complement strand
GAAGGGGAAGGGGGAGGGGGGAAAAGAGGTGGTGGTGATGGTGGAGGGCACTTATGGGGAAGAGCACTGGGTGTTGTATGGAAAACAATTTGACAATAAAATATTATGGAAAAAAGAAAAAAAACAAGAAAAACAAAAAAAATACCAAAACTTCTATTTGAAAAGAAATATTGGCATTAAAATTTTAATGTTAAAAGAGGAAAATTAATCATTTGACATGTTTCTTCTGTTTTATTTACTTTAGAAAAACTGTTCTGTTTTCCAAACAAGAAATGACCGCTGGCCTGAGAAGGTATTTTTATTGATTTTTGTCTTGTAAAGTTAACCTTGTGGAAATTTTCAAATAAGTTTATTACAACATGAAAAGATTACAAATAAGCATATAAGTAATCTTATGAAGTTAGAACACCAATTATAGACATTATGAAGAAGTGAAGGCTATGGTATGCATGTTAAACACATATTTTGTCATCACTACATTGGGAATGTCTTGTCTTCAGTAAGTAATTAGTGCAAAAAAATCAATTCTATTAAGTAATTATACCGTAAACTCCTAGCATTCTTGAGGAAACATAATGAATTCCTGATCCTTCATGGGTGCACTTGTGCTGATAAATTTGGCTTGATTAACTCTTACATTTCATTCTCCTTGGCTTATCACTTTTAGAACCCAATCTCTTACATACTTCCTGAATTTGTGCCAATACAGATTGGGAGGATCGTAGAAATTTCTTAGTGTATATTTCCTATAAGAGAAAGTCTTTGATTTCTTCATCTGGGCTACTGTCATTTAACTTTCACGACAGAGTCAATGTGGTGTGGTGAAGTTGAGTGTTGAGAATTACATAAGTCCATAAGGCAACTTATTTTTTTTATGTTTGTTTGTTTGTTTATTCATTTATTTTTGAGAGAGAGTGCAAGAGTGAGAGCGAGCATGTGAACGGGAGAGGGGTAGAGAGAAAGAGAGAGGGAGAGACTCTGTAAGCACAGAGCCTGGCATGGGCTAGAATTGTGAGATTATGATCTCAGCCAAAGTCCAATGCTTAACCAAATGAGCCACCAAGGTGCCCTCCTAAGGCAACTTCTTAAGCGCAGTCATTGGAAAACTTGTCCAGAGAACAGCTATTTCCCTCAAGTGGGCAAAGTTAGGGACTGTCTTTTCAGGCAAGGGGTTTTGTTTTTGACTCTGACTTTGCCCAAAATCACTATCCCATTGTTTAACGGTCACAACGCTTCCTTCCATCAATTATTTTAGCTTACCATAACATCTCTAGCAATGTTTAGCATTTAGAGTTGACCCTTGAACCACACAGGGGTTAGTGGCACTGACCCACACATAATCAAAAACCAGTTTATAACTTCTGACTCCTCAAAAACTTGCCTACTAATTGTCTGCCATTGATTGGAAGCCTTAGTGATAACATAAACACATATATTGTATGTTCTATGTATTTGATACTGTATTTTTACAATAAAGCCAGAGGTAAAAATGTTATGAAGAAAATCACAAGGTAGAGAAAATATATTCACAGCACTGTCCTGTATTCATTGAAAAAAATCTGCATGTTAAGTGGACCCACACAGCTCAAAACTATGCTGTTCAAAGGTCAGTGTCATTGGTATTGCTTCTCTGCAGTCCTCCCAACCGGTCTCTGGCTTGAACCTCAACCATGTCTTTCCCAAAGGAATAATGGAGTTGGGAAACTCCTTCAGGGCTTTCCAAATGCCTTTTTATGTTTACAGTCAGGTGATCACAATTTTTGGATCAAAAGACCCTATGATTTTTCCAATCAATGTTATTGTGGTTGTGATCAATCCTAAACCAATTGATTTTTCAGTTCATTGCTCTTCTACTGCACTTCAAGCTGTGACATTGCTGGTGATGATTAACAAAACAGGAAACAACAGGTGCTGGAGAGAACACTCTTACACTGTTGGTGGAAATGCAAACTGGTACAGCCACTCTGGAAAATAGTACGAAGGTTCCTCAAAAAACTAAAAATAGAACTATCTTACCATCCAGCAATTGCACTACTAAGTCTTTAACCAAAGGATACAAAAATACTGAATCAAAAGTGCACGTGCACCTGATGTTTATAACAACATTATCAACAATAGCCAAGCTATGGAAAGAGCCCAAATGTTCATTGACTGATGAATGGATAAAGAAGATATATAGAAGTGCAATTAATATGTTTATTTCAGTGGTCAGACTGTGTATTCTTTAATGATTTGTCCTTGGTTTTTCTTGTGCATACCTGTGAATAGCACAGAATATTCAGAGATTTCTGTTATTACAAGTAATGTGGAATGACAAAGAAATCCTTGAAGGCTTCGTGCTATCATTAAGGCAGACCAGAATGTGGGTTTAACTGACAGGCTTCTGGAGAATTAGAGTAGTCTGTCTACTCATCTATTCAGCAAATTATTATTCATGCCTTCTCTGTGATAGATACTGTTTTAAGCACTGGCATCCAGCAGTTCAAGAAATCAAGCAACAGAACATGCCCTCCTTGTATTCACATCCTAGTGGAAGGAGACAGACAGGAAATAAAATGGTTGATTATATGGTATCCCAGATGGTAATTCCTCTGAAGAATAAAGCAGGGTAACGGATAGAAAGTGCTGGGTGGAGGGGGGACAGGACACAATTTTGAAGAAAGTGATCAAGGAAGACCTTTCTGAGAAGGTGACATAATGTGAACAACTAAAGGAAGCAAAAGAATGTTCTAAGCAGAATGAAGAGCAAGTGTAAATATCTTACAATTGAATGTCCTTTGAACTGTAAATGCAGCATGTGCATATATGTGAGTGTGCAGAGTTCATGGGGAGGAACATAGACATTCTAGTCAAAAGGTTTCCCTTGGGGTAGGAATGTCCCATTGCACTATGAAATTGCCCCCTTTCCACCTGTGCCCCATCTCACTAGGTAACCGGCCATCTTTATGGGAGAACTGTTTGGGTTAGGGCATGAGGTTTGGGAAGTCAAGAGTTATTTGCCCCTTCTCTTCATGATATGACTAACAGCAAAACTGCCTACAAGGAGGAGGAATTTTGTCGTGGTGGGGGAATGGTTAGCAGGAATTTGCTGTAGTAGAAAGAACACAGAGTATAGTCAGAGGCACTGAGTGTTGACTCAGCCACGCCCACTGATTTGCTTTATAATCCCGTCATCACTTTCATTTTTAGGAGGGACACCCTCTCCTCATTTTTCTGATCTTGAATTATGGGTGGAGTGGAGTATCTATGAATTTATTGTTCATACTGGCTGGGCACATTTTGATTTGGGCAGGGCTAGTTACTTCCCTAAAACCACCAAGTTTTTGCCACAGTCTCTAACATTTTAATCATTTTAATGTTGGTCCAAGTTAAGCCATTGTCTTCAAGAATGTTCTGAGTGTGGCATTAGAAGCCTTTTGCAACCTATTCTCACATCATTCCAATAAAGACAATCTGTTTTCCGGATAGATCTGACAAACTTTGAACAATTTTTCCACACTCCATTCCATGTCCTGCCTCTATACCTTGATGATTGTAGTTTATTTTTCTTTGCCAGAAATCCCTTCCTTACCCAAGGTAACTCTGCATGCATCTTCAAACAAGAAACATGTTCCTCCCTCATGTGTAAAACTGACCATAGCACACATACAACACTTCCATCATTGCCCCTAGCAAGCTCTCCTGACTCCCACAGTTATGATAGGTAATCTAACCAAACCTACAATGAATCTTTGTTTTCAAAGATTGAGTTTTTCCCAAAAAACTACACCCTTATGAAATCAGGTTCATGCCTTAGTTCTCCCTCTTGTCCATTGTACCTGGCAAAGCATCTGTCTCATAGTAAATGCTATATAGATATGTAGGTTTGGAGACATGATATGCAATAGTACTTGAACCTTGGCTCTGTAAGCCTCAAATTTGGTGACCTTGAACAAACAATGTACACCTATTCCTCTATCTCAAATAGCTCATCTGTAAAATGGGAATAATAATCACTCCTACTTCACAAGATCATCATGAAAGTTAAACTGACATGCCTTTTTTTTAATAGTTTATTTATTTTTGAGACAGAGAGAGACAAAGCATGAGTGGGAGAGGGGCAGAGAGAGAGGGAGACATAGAATCTGAAGCAGGCTCCAGGCTCTGAGCTGTCAGCACAAAACCCAACATGGGGCTCAAACCCACAAAATGTGAGATCATGACCTGAGCCAAAGTCAGATGCTTAACTGACTGAGCCACCCAGGTGCCCCAAACTGATATGACTTTTAAAACACTCAGTGAAGAGGTGGCTCAGTTGGTTAAACATCAGACTCTTGGTTTTAGCTCAGGTCATGATTTTGCACTTCATGGGTTCAAGCCCCACATAGGTCTCTGCACTGGCAGTGTGGAGCCTGCTTGGGATTCTCTCTCTCCTTCTCCCTCTGCCTCTCCCTTGCTCACTCTCCCTATCTGTCTCTCAAAATAAAAAATTAACTTAAACAAATTTAAAAAATAAAACACTGAGTGAAGTGCCTGGGATGCCCTAAATATTCAGTAAATATTGTTATGATGATAATGGAAGAACTTGACATGTTGTTTTTAGGGACAATACAAATGACACCTTTCTTGTCATTTAAAAATTGGTTAACAAGTTGATGAAAAATGACACTGGATATATTTGTTGCAAAATCCATCTGTATAAACACTCAGGATAATGAAGTCCTCTTCTAAAGTTTTATGATCATAGTTGAATAGATACTCAAAGATTATGCTTCTCCAAAGTATGTATTGGTATAGGGGAAAGCCTATGAACTTCATGATCATGCTGCCTTGAGTTAAATCCTGACTGCCTTTACTTCTAAGTTTGCCATGGGAAAGTTAATTAAGTATTCTGGATCTATTTTCCTGTCTGTAATAGAAACTGTAACACCTACTCCATAAAATTGTTTGACAATCAATTAAAGTTTTCATGAAGGTGTTTTGCAAAGAGTAGTTTCTCAAAATAATAAACATCAAACAAATTAAAGAAAAGAATCTGCTACCTAAAGTTAATATGCTTTCCGGTTAATTGCCTTTTAGGTACTTTCAATGCCTAAACCCCTGAGGTGCTTGAGGAATCAGACATTGGGGATCCTGAGCAAAGATAAAACATTTGGGTCCAAATGTGGTCCTTTGTTGGCTCTGACTGTGAGTTTTAGGTAAGTGCCTTCATAGTGGCCAAGGTAAGTAGATTTTTTCTATACTCATAATCAGACTAGCCTGTAAATATAAGATCCAGGACTCTGCCAGATGATTTGGATATTACCTAGGTGCATTTATCTGACCCCACATGTACAAGGCACTTTCCTGTGACAGCATCTGAATCTGTCAGCATTATCCTATTGGTCTGGAGTTAAGATGTTATAACCAAAAAGAGAGAGAGCACAGATTCCATAAGGAACTGTTAAACTAATATCAAATATGAAAGGAGATGGCTTAGTGGTCTTGGGAGTGCTAATTATACACTTACTAGCTATTTATTTATACCAAATTTGGTCATCTGTAAATTACTGCTATTAATCTTTCAATATACCTATGATGGATGTTATGGGAATGTGTAAAATGTACACTGAACACTAATAAAGTGCTTGACTCAGAGTAAAATATTCAAAATCATTCACCATTAGTTTTAGAAATAATCAAATTCTGAAATAATTATGAAAATCAGAGAACAACCGAATTAGAAGCTATTAAGTTGAGGGGCACCTGGGTGGCTCATGCACTTAAGCAACTGATCTCAGTTCAGGTCATGATCTCATAGTTCTTGACTTCAATCCCTACATCAGACTCTGTGCTGACACTCCTGAGCCTGCATGGGATTCTCTCTCTGTGTCTCTCAAAATAAATAAATAAACTTAACTAAAAAAAAAAAAAAAAAGTTGAAAGTTGAAGATTAAGTCCAGGAGTTTTCAAGTGCAATTGTTTCCCACAGGAAACTGCCTTTTAGTTCTCATGGGTCCTTGTTTTCAAAAATTTTGCCCAGCTGTGTGATTGTTCTCCATTTGTATTAAATGACACTTTTAAAACAAACAGCAATAAATTTTCATAATAAGCTACACATTAAGATATGACAAACATTGAACTCATATATTTTTCCATCAAAAAGAGGCAAGAAGGGGTATATTGTTGAGAAATAAAATTCAGTCGAATAAAGTTGAAGATCTAATTGGCTTTATCAAGTGATTCATGAATCAAGGAGCAGCCCAACCAGCAAAGAGAGGTAGGCTCCCAGGAGCTGAACAGAATGGAACATTTTTTTTGTAGGAAAGAGGGTGGGACAAGGAAGTTATTAGCAGAAAAAAAAGAAAGGATTGCTTTAGGCCAGAACACCTTTTTTGGGAAAAGGAAAAAACAGGGTTTTTATCATTCAGATGACTTCACTTAATGAGTGCTGATCAGGGCATTTCAGAATGACTATTAAAAGATCACATTCCTGGGTACCGGAGTGGCTCAGTCTTTTAAGCCTACAATTTCAGCTTAGGTCATGATCTCATGGTTCAAGAGTTACAGCCCCGTGTCAGGCTCTTTGCTGACAGCTCCGTGCCTAGAACCTGCTTCAGATTCTGAGAATCTCTCTCTCTCTGCCCGTTCCCTGCTCATGCTCTATCTCTACCCACCCCCTTCTCTCTCAAGAATAGCATTACTTTTTCTTTTTTTAATGTAAAGGTCACATTTCTAGGGTATGTTGAAACTGAAATTAAATTTTGATTTGTTCTCCCAGGGAGCAAAAGACCCTTTCTTTGGTTTGTTGTTTCCTTTTTTTAAAACAATGTTATAGTGAAAAGAAAAGATGTACATAATATTAGATAATGAGCAGTGCTAGGGAGAATAATAAAGTACAAAAGGAATATAAGAAATGCCAGGGGAGTAGATTGCAATACGGTGATCAGGAACACCTGAAAGGGGGTAATATTAATGGCGATTAAGACTTGGAAAAGGCTTGCTCTAAAGATAGACTGAGGAAGAGCATCCTAGCCATAGGGAGAAGAAATTCCAAAGCCTCCAAGTATCGCTGTTTATTCTAAGAATTAAAAGGAGGGCAGCTTGGTTGCAGTGGACAGTAGGAGTCAGGAGCAGAGAGGCAATAAGCTTGTCCATCTTTGTAAGGATTTAGGCTTTACTCTGAGTAAGCTGAGAAGTCATCAGAGTGTTTGAAGTGGAAGAGGAACATAGCCTAACTGGTCTTTTGCCAGGATCGCTCTGCCTGCCTTGTTCAGAGACCCTAGTGGGGTAAGGATGGAAGGAGGGAGGAAGCAAGGAGACCATTAGAAGCTCTGTGGTAACACCCATGAAAGATCACAGTGGTTTTAGTCTAGCAGTCACTGGAGCTTGAAGACACTTTTCAGGTTCCAGATATATTGTGAAGGCAGAATCAAGATGCTGCTGATTAGTCGGTTACAATGTAAAATCAGGAGAAGAGTCAAGAATAGTAAATGATTTTCCCTAAACAGGGATAATGCCATTTTCGGCAGTGGAGAAGTCTGTGAAAAAATCAGGATGAGAAAGGACTGCTGAAATTCAGTACTTTTGGAAAGTCCAGTACACCTCCTGTAAAAGATATTAAGTAGGGATTTGGATTTGTGAGTCTGGAGTCCAGGGAAGAGAAATGGTCAGGAGATAAAAAAAAAATGAAAATTAAAAATTAAACTCTAGTATATATAATTTATTTATTTCGTATATTTTTTATTTATTCAGCACAATAATGCAAGCTGAAATCTATTTTTCTCTCCTTTTAGGTGAGCCATGGAGAGAAGCAATCATACAGTGACTGAGTTTATTCTGGTGGGCTTCACCACAGACCCAACAATGCAGCTGGTGCTGTTTGTGGTATTCCTTGGCGTGTACTCGCTGACTGTGGTAGGAAATATCACCCTCACGGTGTTGATCTGTAACGACTCCCGGCTGCACACACCCATGTATTTTTTCATTGGGAATCTGTCTTTTCTGGATCTCTGGTATTCCTCTGTCTACACCCCAAAGATCCTCATGACCTGCATCTCTGAAGACAAAAGCATCTCCTTTGCTGGCTGTGTCTCTCAGTTCTTCTTCTCTGCTGGGCTGGCCTACAGTGAGTGT
>NC_043710.1:12872321-12884880 GCF_006229205.1 Suricata suricatta | reverse complement strand
TGGATCTCTGGTATTCCTCTGTCTACACCCCAAAGATCCTCATGACCTGCATCTCTGAAGACAAAAGCATCTCCTTTGCTGGCTGTGTCTCTCAGTTCTTCTTCTCTGCTGGGCTGGCCTACAGTGAGTGTTACCTGTTGGCCGTCATGGCTTATGACCGCTACATGGCCATCTCAAAGCCATTGATTTATTCTCAGGCCATGTCCATAAAGCTATGTGCATCTTTGGTAGCATCCGCATACCTTGGTGGCTTTATTAACTCTTCTATTATCACTAAAAGAACTTTTGCCTTGAACTTCTGTAGTGGCAATGTCATTGATGACTTTTTCTGTGATTTGCTTCCCCTGGTGAAGTTGGCTTGTGGCAAAAAAGATGGCCACCAGATTGTGCTGTACTTCCTCCTGGCCTCCAATGTCATCACCCCCACAGTGCTCATCCTCGCTTCCTATTTGTTCATCATTGCCACCATCTTGAGGATCCGTTCCACCCAGGGCCGCCTCAAAGCTTTCTCTACTTGCTCCTCCCACTTAACTTCTGTCACCTTGTTCTATGGCTCCATTCTCTACATCTATTCTCGTCCCCAATCTAGCTATTCTTTGGACAGGGACAAAATAGTTTCTACATTTTACACTGTGGTATTCCCCATGTTGAACCCCATGATCTATAGCCTAAGGAATAAAGATGTGAAAGAGGCTCTGGATAAACTCATTAAATAAATCAAGACTCACTCCTAAGGAGATGCAAGGACAATTTTGATTAGGTTATTATATTTCAAGAAGAGCTGCCATTGTGTTCCAGCATGATGAAGAATTCTCACAATGCAAGTTAAAGAATTTGCATCCTTGATACATGACAATTGGAGAGACCTAGGAGAAAATTGGTGGACTTTAGGAGATGGAATTTAAACATGAAATATAAGAATTTATATTGAATTTCATGTTACTCTAGATTAAAAACAAATAAAATCTTAAAAAAATTTTTTTAACATTTATTTATTTTGAGAGACAGAGACAGATCATAAGCAGAGGAGGGGCAGAGAGAGAGAGAAACACACAGAATCAGAGGCAGGCTCCAGGCTCTGAGCTGCCAGCACAGAGCTTGACATGGGGCTCGAAGCCATGAACCGTGAGATCATGACATGAGCTGAAACCGTATGCTCAACCAACTGAGCCATCCAGGCACCCCTAAAAATATTAAAAGTAAAAACTCCCCTCTACTTTCATATTGTGGCAAAAATAGCCCATTCCATTAGCATGAGAATATTTATGGCTGATTGACATATATAGAATAGTATCTAAATGGTTAGTTTCTAAAAATAAGAACAAATGTGCTACATTAACTTTTAGTCTTTTCCTATGATGATGAATTAGTTAAAATTATCACTTTCTATTCCCTTTACAGACTTTCTCAAGCACTTGTATGTGTACTTTTTGCCCTAAGAGCATGAGTACAAAGACCCAGAGTAACCCATGAGATAATGTGGCACAACAAAGTTCAGCAAGCAAGACATCTCCAGTCTACACCTCTTACACATGTTTCTCAATTAAGGAAAAATCAGTCAAGTTTTCATAGGTATGATTTTTGTAAATCTGTATAACTGCCAGAGTTTCACTTTTATTTTACAAGAGTGAAGTTGCAAAGACTTCTATATCCAAATTGTGACATCCTGGACCTCGAAGATGTCATGCTAAGTGAAATAAGTCAGACGGAGAAGGACAGAAACCATATGTTTGCACTCATAGGTCTAACAGGAGAACAGGAGAAACCTAATGGAGGGCCAGAGGGAGGGGAAGAGGGCAAGAGAGTTGGGGAGAGAGAGGGATGCAAAACTTGAGAGACTATTGAATACTGAAAATGAACTGAGGGTTGAAGGGGTAAGGGGAGGGGGAAAAAGAGGTGGTGGTGATGGAGGAAGGCACTTGTGGGGAAGAGCACTGGGTGTTGTATGGAAATCAATTTGACAATAAACTATTTTAAAAAACAAACCAAAAAAAAAACCCCACCAAATTGTGACATCCTGAGCATCAAAAGACAGTTATTACCAAAAAGAATTATAACTACAGTAAGATGAAACCACTTGTGAAATAAAAGTTGGTTAATACTAATACTCAAAAAATTGTATGGGTGATACACACAGGTAGTGATGAAACAAAAGGGTAAATATGATGAGTTGTATCTAATTTTGACTTTTTCAAACAAGGTAATGTAAATATAATTTATGTCACTAAAACATGAAGATGCTGTTGTTTCTACTGGTATAAAAAATAGTGGAAAAAATGCAAGAAAGTGAAATTCTAGCAAGCAGTCTCCCAAAATGTAGGAGTTCCACACATGTAGAAAAGACTGATTGGCACCAGCATTGATATATATTGACCCAAAAGTAAATCCAAGGTATTGAATCATTACAAGTTGTCACACATAACCCCAAAAGAGACAGAGCACCACAGCATAATTCCAAGATGTGTGATTTTGACAGTATTCTAAAATGGAAAGATATTTATGCCAGCTCAAACTTTCATTTTCTAAAAGATCAGTATTTCCCCCTAAAACTAATAAAATTCCTATAAATTGTATTATTTTGAAATAATGGTAACAGATCTAATCAGTATATTAAAGTGACAGAAAATTAGTTGTTTAATGTTGATTAAATGAAACTAGAATATACATCATTTCAGAAGAACATCAGTTAAAAAACATAAAATTGAAGTAATAAACCTTCTTAAAACATCCTGATGTTGGGAGCCTAGGTGGCTCACTCAGTTCAGCTTCCGACTCTTGATTTTGACTCAGGTCATGATCTCAGGGTCATTAAACTGGGCCCAGTGTCGGGCTCCATGTTGAGCATGAAGTCTGCTTAAGATTCTCTTTCCTTCTCTCTCTCTCTGCCCCTGCCCCACTTATGTTCATGTGTATGTGTGCATTCTCTCTCTCTCTCTCTCTCTCTCTCTCTGATTCTCAAAACAAGACAAAAGCAACCTGCTGTCATAAATTCTAATTTTTAACTGAAATAAAGATGTTCAAACTGCTTATCAAGAACTCCTATTTTAATCCTTTTAGGAGAAGCAATCAAATCCTATTCTTCAAATAATTACCAATATATACCCAGATATCATTAATTTTCATTGGCTTAATTGCAGAGTCATAATGTGTATGGAAAAGTATTTCAACTCCAGAATCAATTCTAAATAACATTACTGAGACCCTAGTAAAAGATAAATTATAGCTAAGAATAATCTTAGAGAGACATACAAATAAATAAGTATAGAAGACACATGTAATTAAATATGAAGCACTGGTTTTTATAACATGTGGTAGAATATGCTTAAGTGTAAGTTTGGCAGTTTTTAATCACAGCGGGGAATGTTTCATCTGTAGTTCATGGTTGTGAAACATTCCAAAGAATCTCCCCTACTAACTTATAATTATACTACACATTCCTAAGAAACTTTCATTACTCAAATCACAAGTGAAGTTTGAAGTTTAAAAGCAAGTGGTTTCTAAGATGTATTTTTTAGAGAAACAAGTTTTAATAAATTAAATATTTTGTAATAGCAAACTTTCTACCTCACTTCTTGCACTACTCTGATTCATTCACTCTCAACAACTCAGTTGGATGAGAGTTACCTGGTAAGCTATCTATATTTTCTTCTGATTAGATCTCAGTCTTTGATCATCTTGTTTTTATTTAATTGCAATACTTTTATTGCAAAACAAAAGGCCCCAGGTATACTATGCAATATAAAACTAAATCCTTTGGGGCATTTGGGTGTTCCTTTGGGGCATTCCACCCTTGTGGACATAGATTCCAAATATTGAGTATAAGGCTATGAGTAGGGAAATTAAATTCTTGTGAGCTATTTTCTGTAATAGTAAAGGAGGCTGAGGTAGTCAGGGACCTTCAAGAAACAGACACTGAGATAGAATCAAACGTCCAAGGATTTTACTAGGGGAAACAGTTGTGCCTGTGTAAGACAAAATAGACAAGGAGCCAGAAGAAGCAAGAAGTGCCACTAAGTCACAAGGCAAGTCTGAACGCAAGTGAAGAAGAGAGGAAGGAAAGATGGGTAAAAGCCTCCAAGACCTAGTTCAGTCTATAATGAGGTCAATAAGGTTGCCAGGAAGTACTTGAGCCAAAATTAGCCATCAAGGGAATCCAGTGCCTAAGACAGATAGTCTTACCTTGCTCTCCCTGCTGGCTCATTCATTAGCTAGGAGGAGTCTGTGGGGATATGACCTTCATACAAATGAGGAAATGTATTTCAGCTAGGACTTTTGCACTTTCATACTCCCTGTGGTTGGAGCTCTGAAAGGATCATTTTCCTGGCCATGACAGGCACCATGCCAAACTCATCCCCTTGGTTCATGGAGATGTACATACTTGATAAGGGAAGATGGAGCCATATATTGGCTCCTGTTTGAAAACATGCAGCAAACTTAGAAGACGCCTTCCAAACACGTCTGAGCAGTCCTATAGCCTTTCTAAGATTTGATTAGGGCAATTGCTTCAGAATGTTAGGGCAAAAATAAAGCCAAATATTTCTGTGGATTGGAGGAAATTGTTACTCTTCCTTTTCCAGTTAATCTGTTTCTTGGTATTGGCAATGTTTGGTGAGAAATTGGGTTCATGAAAAAGGTTACATCAGCAGATACTGCCAAGAAAAAAACTGGTAGGAAATGAGCAGATAAAGCAAACAAATTTCCCAAAATGAGATTATTCCTTAAAAGAGCCACTAACTTTATCATTGTGGATGAGTAAGAAATGGTCTAATCTAATCACCCAAGAAACTCACATCCTCCCAGAAAATGACCGCATATCAGAGGCACAGTTGTGTCTCTGTTGTTGGGATTTGGGATACCTAATCATGGAAGTAGCGAAATTAGTCTTAAAGAAGAAAACTACGTTGTCAAGCTGCTGTTGCTATTTGGGCAAGGGGCAGTTAAGCATTAACTGGATTGTTTGGAGAAAGAGGTAGACTAACATTCACGGAGCACATCACTTCAACCACCTGATTAGTACTGCCTCCCATTCAATATGTGTGGGCAGAATAAAGTCCATAGTGTGAACACAAAGCGTTTACGACATCTTCTAAACAGCATCTATAATTTGGAGGTACGAAGAAATCAAACAGTCTCTCAGTCTCCTCCACAAACTCAGTGACATTGAAACACACTGTATTCCTCAAAGACTACAACCACTTCAGACCAGTGTGAGGATGTTCAACAGACTAGATTTTTGGGGACACAATTATTTTTTCCTTTTTATAATGTTCATTAATTTTTAAGATACAGAGCATGAGTGGGGGATGAGAAGGGAGAGAAGGAGACACAGAATATGAAGCAGGATCCAGGTTCTGAGATATCACCACAGAGCCCAGCGTGGGGTTCAAACCCACAAATCACGAAACTTGAGTTGAAGTTGGATGATGAAACAACTGAGCCACCAAGTCAGCCAAGGATACAAAATTGTTTTTAATACAAACTGACTCTCTCCATTTTATTTCTCAAGATGAAGTTTACTATTTTCTGCATCTTTTCTCCAAATATCTATCTATAACATGTTCAGTCATGATCTCCACCTTGGAGATTCTGAACCTTTCCCCCCAAAAAATGATTTAAAAGTGATGATTGGGATCCCTACCCATGTCTATTCCAAGTGTTTGATGGAAACATTAATCTCTGTACTTCCCCGCAGGTTGCAATTTTGTTTACTGACTTAACAGAGCAATTTCAACCTCTACATTAACCTTGAAACTTAAGTTTAATAATCCTCATTCCAAGACTCAGGGATGTAACTAAAATGAGGATCCTGTTTCACTTTGTATATCTATAACAATATGATTTCTGTGTCTGGGTAAATAATGATCGGCTCTATGCCAGGTCCCACTGGACCTACTGAAAGGTGCATTCAGGGCAAAATTATCTTTGCATTACCTTCCTGGCAAGTATATACCTTGGGGGCTCTCCATCTGCAGATTGTCAGTTCAGAACCACATCTAACAACCCACAGAATATCTGGGTACTTCTGTTTTTCTAGTGTGGGATTCCCATCATAAATTGCTTAAAGCCATTCACAGGAAGGCTTGGAGGAAAAGACATACAGTGCAAATCTTGGCTAAGTTTCAGGGGCTTTCCTCAGAGTAACCTTGCCTCACCATAGGTCAATGTTTTCAGTGGCTGTAAACTAGCTTGTGTAACAGAATTATTTAAGTTTTACTTCCCTATTAGAATATCCTGAAATCATTTTTATACAAGTTTTTTAAAAATACCATTATTTATAAGACAAATGTCACCTAGTTTGGTTTCGCTTTGACATCATTTCTTAAGAACCACCTATTTCATGAGACATTGCCACAAATGTCGGAACAAAATACCTGGCTACCACCTGGAGTTTGTGGTTCACTGGGAAATTCATTCCATCTTGTCTCTAAGTTATTCACTGTAATATGGCTCCCTGGCTACCTGTTTGTGTTTTAGTTAGATAGTCTACATTTAAATTGCAGCAGAAGCCAAATCACCACATGATACTAATAATGTCTATTTGCATGCCTCTGTGCCACAGAAAAAATGCCTTGCCCTCCTCCTGTCCTTCTTTCCATGATGCCACTGGTGATCATTTAAGTAACTTTGATGCTACTGGATGTCATAGATTCCCAATGTCCCACTTCCCACCCCAATTGGTTTATACATCCAACCTTCAAATATATTAACAATCCAATACCAATTGAATTATCGCCAGGTACTACTTCTAGTAACAGTATCTGGCAAGTAACAGATGGACACTTAAACTGATTAATTTGGAAATGGCTTTAAAAGGGATTATTACAAAGAAATGTATGTGGTAGAGGGAACTCCCAAGAAGTACTGGGCTAACTCTAAAACTAGTAACTTCTGAGAGATATTACATTTTTTATTTTGCATGAAGACATAAAAGTCTTGAGCAATGGAGGGAGGGCTTTGAAATGAGTCATTTGGTAGAAGCTAAGATCTAGGTCCAGGCCAGCTGTGGTATCTTTGCAAGAAAGAAGACTAGAGAAAACCATTCAGACCTCACTCTCCTCCCCACCAATGATAACCACTGGATAAATCCATTAAGTAAATGGACACCAAAGGAGCCCACTGATACAGTTAACATAGCTGAGTATCCTAGAGCAAAGAGGAGGTTGAAAAGATGGAGAATGGATTTAGAAGGAAAAAAAAAGTACTCAACACTTAACAAAGGTAGCAGTATTGTTGAACATAGGTGCTTTAATAGGCAGATGTGTATGAATATGAATATATATTTTTATATGTAATATGTGTGCACATATAGGCTTAGTGTAGCTTCTATACAAATCAAGAGAAAATGAGAATGCACACTATGACTGATTGCATTTTCACTAGAGAATCAGAGTCTCACAAAATGAATTCTCCATTATTAAATAAGATCTAATGTGTCAACACACAATTTTGCTTAATTGCCTTGTTAGTTATTTCCCAAGCTTATGAAATCCTGAGAGGTTGCAGGAATCTACAACTCTGGGGATCCAGAAAGTGATATAAAAGTTCCTGAGGCAAGCAAATTTGAATTCCATGGAAATGATGGTGTCGCTCAAAATTTTAGGTAAGTTGTCTCATCCAGATATTAGAGGTAGATGGAAATTTTCACTTGTTCCTCACAACCAGGACAAAGGTCATGTGCATACTAAGATATCATAAAAGCTAAAGAAATAGCCTCTTTTATAATATCTTACCCATTTTCTTATTGTAGCTTTTGGGACGGCCAACTTCATAGGAAAAGAAAGCATATCTTAGGATGAGACCAAAAAATGCAAAAACAAAAACAAAAACAAAAGGCAATCAATATTATAGAAAGGACAAAGGACAAAGAAAAACATTCATAATATCTACAGAGCTATGGAGGCATAAGAATGAAATAGCAGAGATTATTAGAGATTTCTCAAGGCCAAGGAGATCCAAAAAGCTCAAATTTCTTTCCATTTCAAATGCTTTTTAAAAGCATAACATCATATAGTACTTTTGAGAATTGAAGACAAAAGGACCTATCTCTAAACACAGAATTTATATTCTCTTAATTGTGGGGGATAATATATTATTTACGGTATAATACAAGAGTATAACTTGAGTTAGGAAGATTAACATGTTGGCTGGTTAGCGATCAGCCAGATGACTGTGATCGGATTGGCAACACAGAACTCAACTCTTCAAACCAATCTCTACCCAATGAAATACTTGCCCTACTTGGTTTTGTACTGGCATTAGCCTTCAGAGGAGATCTGTTTATAGCTCATCTCCTTAAATGTATACCATTATGCAACACATTTATAACTCCTGGAGTCTTCATAACGTTGTAATGACAGGCAGACGCTTGTGGTAAAGTGTAAGAATAATGTAACCGATATCTATTTCAGTATTTCTCAGACTCGGCCTATAGACCATCTGCATTACATGCACTTGGACTGCTTTACTGAGGGTGAATTCCTGCCGATGCCTCCGGCAGACACTTTGCTAAACAAGAGTTTCTGAGGCTGGGCCAGCCACATAATTTGAGAACCACTGGTTACTTGAGTGTTTATGATGTGGCAGGGACTGTGGCTAGTTTTTACTTGAGGTCTTTCTTTCCCAAAACCAGAAAGAGAGATCAGTTATCTCTGCCTTACATTTGAAGAACTTGGGACTTGAGGATATTGACTCGTAAGGAGAACTTGAGTACTTGTGAATCTCCCAAAAGTCAAATGCTTTTTCCATGAAATCTGGGTATCTCTGGTTTTGAGTATTCAGCTCTATTTTAAAGGAATGCATCTTGTCCATCATGATGATAGGACGTAAAATCTATTGCTGACATCAAAAACACCTGCATAGACCCACTCCACTTAGGCAACTATTTGGTAAGGCGTTTTATGGAAGTTGACTTATTTGTTTCTTCCTGTATATTTTTGTAAATAACAAGGCTGGGATTCCTGCTGGCAGAAAATGCTTGTGGGAATATCAAATAATTCTGCTGATGGTTTAAGAGTAAAATGATATAAATGGAATTCACCCAGAAAAGTAATTCTATTGGTTTGTTACATTTTCCATTTCAGGGCTGCTTGATCATTCATTGAATCATTCATTTGTTCATTGATTCAATATTTACTGTGTGCCTATTATATGTCAGATATTATTCTAGACACTAGGCATCTGATAATGAATGGAACAGACAAAAATTCCTGCTCTCGTGGTATTTACATCAGAATGGGCTTTTATCTCTGTGTGGTCCTTCTGTAGGCCCATGAAAAGTAGAAATTTACCTCTCAGATATTCTCCAATTATTATCTATTTCTTCACATTTTCCCATAGAAATCCTAAAAAACTCACAAAGTGGGGTGCCTGGGGGTTCAGTTGGTTGAGCGTCAGACTTTGGTTTGGGTCATGATCTCCTGGTTTGTAGATTCAAATCCCACATCAGGCTCTGTGCTGAAAACTTTGAGCCTACAGCCTGCTACAAATTCTGTGTGTCTCTCTCTGTTCCTCGCCTGCTCACATTCTCTGTCTCTCTCTAAAAATTAAATAAATAAACACTTTTTCAGAAGGTACAAAAGTCACCACGTAAAATACAGAGCTGTGGAGTGGAGTTTCTTACCAGAGGGATAAAGTATTTTAAGGAACATTTTTGAAATGTGTGGCTGGATTTTTGACTGTCACAAGTATCACAGGCTCTATTTAATTAGCAGTAGACAAAGATGAAAGTGATTTGCGTGTATGAGGAAGACACAGGCCAGAAAAAGTCCTACTCTTTACATCCAGTGTCTGGATGGACATTTGTGCTTTGAAAAAAAGATCTTTAGAATTATGTCACTTTGAACTCTATTCCACTTTTCAAGCATACACTATATTTTCCAAAGTTTTACTATAAATCAATTTGTCTAAGAATTCAACATGTGGGAAAAATTGCCATTAATATTGTTTGGAACTTTATCAAGAATTATTCACCTAGTCAAAAAATCTTATCAGTAATAGAAAAGTCACTCTTGATATCTGAATCACTAATCCATAGGTGATGAGTTTATTTCACCAAGTATTCCAGCAGTTACATACTGAAATTCACTTTATTTTAAAATAAAATCAATAATTATTATCATATAATAGATTGTGAGCTATTTTCTTTTTTTATCACTTTACATTTGAATTAGGATAGTTTACTTACATAAACATACAATAGTTGTAGGTAGGTTATATTAACTATATGTGTCATTTTAAGTCCATAAAGGAAATATTTTAAAGGTTTGTTATAAAGTGGAAGTTTCTGAATGTGATGAAAATAAGAATTATTACTACAAACAGTATCAGGCTGGGATAAGTGTCTTCTTAAGCACTGTACATGGCGAGTTAGAAAAGCTGGAGGATAATGTTACGTCCAGGCTTTTAGACCTAAAGACTTCCAATGACATAAAATATTTCTTTATTTGACATAACCAGATGGATTAATTTATTGGCCTCCACTCTAAAATTTCTCTCTCATTCTGTGTGTTTTCCTCAATGGGACTCATGATACATGTGCTCCAACACAATAGCAGAGGAGAGATCTTCCTCTGTAATTGTGGAAGAAAACTGTGTACAAGAGACCAAATTATACATTAGGGTTATTGGCTGGACTTGAGAATTAAATTGGCATAAGAAATATTGACAGGAGAAAAGCATATAGATGTATTTAATATAAATATTACATGACACAGGAGTGCTCATAAGAAAATGAAGATCTCAAGATGTGAGAGGCCCTAATTTTTTATATACACGTTTGAACAAAGAGAAATAACTATGAAAGCGTAACTAAAATAGATGGGAAAAGTGAAGAAAGATAAAAATTATTTTATTTTTTTAAATGTTTATTTACTAATCTCAGGAGAGAGTGGGGGAAGGGAACAAAGAGAAAGAGAGAACCTTAAGCAAGCTCTGGGCTGACAACACAAACTCCAGCCCAAGGCTCAATCTCACAAACCATGAGAGCATGACCTGAGCTGAAATCAAGAGTCAAATGCTTAACTGACTGAGTCATTAAAGGGCCCCAAGAAATATTTTAAAGAGAGAAGTTAAGAGCAATTTCAAAACTTACTACGAGCTGACAGTAATGAAGACAGTGAGGTACTGGCATAAAGATGGACATAAAGATGACTAGAATAGAATGGAGAAGCCAGAAATAAATCTTTGCTCTATGGTTTTGGTAGGAAGGGTAAGGTCTCCCCAGGATGCCCATGTTCTAATCCCTGGAATCCATGAATATGTTAGATTACATGGAAGTGGAAATTAAGGTTACAAATCACTTGACTTTAAAACAGATTATCCTGATTTTCTCACCACTGCTGTGATGTTTGCCATCATTTGACCTTCTACATGACAGTCCTTCACAGTTCTTATAATCATTATCAAAACTTTTTACTGCCTATCGGCTGTGATATGTATAGAAGGTATACATTAAACATACCTTCATTTGTTCTTAAGTACAGAATTTTTAGTGTCTTTTTTATAATGTAACAACCACAAAGTGATAGTAGATTTAATATTTTTTAATTTTTATTTTATATATTTTTTCATTTGGGCCATATCATCCCCACCCCAAACAAGAAAAAAATACAAATAAACACACCAAAAATAGAAGGTAATGGACAAATTTTTGTATGTATACAGTCATGCTGTATTTCAAGAGAGCAGTTGATCACAATTTGCTTCATGAATCTCAAGATGTGGAAATGGTGCCATAGTGATTGATTTAGAAAACTGTTACCAATACAGACAACAAAGAAAAAACTATACAACTAAATGGGAAAAAAAACACATCAAAGATTTTTCAATGTTGAGAATCCACATTTGTATTTCAAGATAATGTATTTAGAAAAAGTAGAGGAAAAAAGTTATGTAAATTCCTCCTTTTCCTCTAGCTTAATGAGTATCATTTTTTCAGTGAAAACTCTTTGTATGTTCTACATGTTAAGAATAAATGTGATTGGGGCATCTGGGTGGCTCAGGCAGTTGAGCATCCAACTTCGGCTCAGTTCTTGATCTCCTGGTTTGTGGGTTTGAGACCCGTGTCAGTCTCTGTGCTGACAGTTCAGAGCCTGGGCCTGCTTCAGATTCTGTACCTCCCTCTCTCTCCGACCCTCCCCTGCTCACACTGTCTCTCTCTGTCTCTCAAAAATAAATAAAAAAACATTTTAAAAATTAAAAAAATAAATGTACACTAAATCTTGTTATAAACTAATTAATTAATTAAAAACAAGAGTTTTTCTTGGATAATCACTTAGGCTGAATGTGATCACAAGAGTCCTTAAAAGTGAAAAGAGGCAGAAGAGTTGAGAGCCAAAGGAAGATGCAACTATGGAAGACTGGCCAGACAGATACAATGGTGCTGACTCTGAAGATGGAGAAGAGGAACCATGAATCAAGGAATGTGGGCAACCTCTAGAAGGTGGAAGAGACAAGGAAATTGAGCCTCCCTTACAGCCTCCAGAAAGGAATACAGCCCTACCAGCCTCTTGATTTCAGCCCAGTTGGACCCATGTTGGATTGCTTTCTAACCTAAGAAACT
>NC_043710.1:12870863-12872221 GCF_006229205.1 Suricata suricatta | reverse complement strand
AAGCACTTGAGAAGATGCTTAACATCATTAGTCATTAAGAGAATGTAAATCAAAACCACAATAATATACCACATCACACGCTGTAGGATTGCTAAAATCAAAAAGACAATGATTTGTATCAGAATAAGGAAAACATGGAATGCATATGTGATTGAAAAATGGCAAGGCTACTTTGAGAGACAGTTTTGTAGTTTCTCAGGATGTTAAATCTAGATACACCATGTGACTCAGAAATTCTACTCCTAGGTATCTACTCAGAATGAATGAAAACTTGTCTATATAAAAGTTCTACAGGAAGGTTCATAGCAGCCTTAATCAAAAATGGCACAACAGTACGAAAATTAAAACACACATCAATTGACGAACGGGTGAAATAAAATAAAATCCATATAAAGGAATGTTATCTGGCAATAAAAACAAAGTAATGATACCTGCTACCACATTGATGAAAAAGAGAAGTATGACAAAATGCCATATTTTGCGGCAGCATAGTGTGCCACCTTTCAAATGTCTCTGCCTTCCAAACTTCGGGGAATTTACCACTGCCATGGATTTTGAACAACTTGTCCATTTGCAAAGGATGTTTCCTCTCACTGTCTAAGTTTAATTAGCTCCTCTCCCAATTCATTTTCACTCCACCATCCAGTTTTATATTCTTAATATTTCCAAAATTAACTGAAAATAGTTCTACACTTATTGGTTTCTTGATCATGTGTGTTTCCCTTCAAAATAAAGTCTGCAAAGAATAAGGGTCAGCCCTATTGTCCTCATTGCTGTACCCCAGTGCTTAGATGGCATCTAAGGCTTAAGAACTATTTTCTTAAAAAAATGAATGAGCCCCCAAGATCACTCAAGTTTCCTATTGCTCAATTCATTTCACTGAAGTGACTATGTTGAGACTCAAAAACTCCCATCAACTGCCCTGGCCAGGCAAGATTCCCACTCTGATATCCAGTTGCCTAAAATCCATAACCTTGACCATATCTCCTGGGCCTATCACAGAGAATGATCTCCTGTACTTTTGGTGGAGGGTACTGAACTATTCACTCTTTTATTTGTAGGGGATATCTCTTTAAGCCATGGAGAGAAGCAATCATACAGTGACTGAGTTTATTCTGGTGGGCTTCACCACAGACCCAACAATGCAGCTGGTGCTGTTTGTGGTATTCCTTGGTGTGTACTCGCTGACTGTGGTAGGAAATATCACCCTCATGGTGTTGATCTGTAACGACTCCCGGCTGCACACACCCATGTATTTTTTCATTGGGAATCTGTCTTTTCTGGATCTCTGGTATTCCTCTGTCTACACCCCAAAGATCCTCATGACCTGCATCTCTGAAGACAAAAGCATCTCCTTT
>NC_043710.1:12862192-12870763 GCF_006229205.1 Suricata suricatta | reverse complement strand
TGGATCTCTGGTATTCCTCTGTCTACACCCCAAAGATCCTCATGACCTGCATCTCTGAAGACAAAAGCATCTCCTTTGCTGGCTGTGTCTCTCAGTTCTTCTTCTCTGCTGGGCTGGCCTACAGTGAGTGTTACCTGTTGGCCGTCATGGCTTATGACCGCTACATGGCCATCTCAAAGCCATTGATTTATTCTCAGGCTATGTCCATAAAGCTATGTGCATCTTTGGTAGCATCCACATACCTTGGTGGCTTTATTAACTCTTCTATTCTCACTAAAAAAACTTTTGCCTTGAACTTCTGTAGTGGCAATGTCATTGATGACTTTTTCTGTGATTTGCTTCCCCTGGTGAAGTTGGCTTGTGGCAAAAAAGATGGCTACCAGATTGTGCTGTACTTCCTCCTGGCCTCCAATGTCATCACCCCCACAGTGCTCATCCTCGCTTCTTATTTCTTCATCATTGCCACCATCTTGAGGATCCGTTCTACCCAGGGCCGCCTCAAAGCTTTCTCTACCTGCTCCTCCCACCTGCTCTCTGTCACTTTGTATTATGGTTCCATTCTCTACATCTATTCTCGTCCCCAATCTAGCTATTCTATGGACAAGGACAAAATAGTTTCTACATTTTACACTGTGGTATTCCCCATGTTGAACCCCATGATCTATAGTCTGAGGAATAGGGATGTGAAAGAGGCTCTGGATAAACTCATTAAATAAATAAAGACTCATTCTTTTTTTTCTTTTTCTTTTTTTTTTTTTGAGAGACAGACAGAGACAGCACAATCAGGGGAGGGTCAGAGAGAGAGGGAGATACAGAATCTGAAGCAGGCTCCAAGCTTTGAGCTAACTGTCAGCACAGAGCTTGATGTGGGGTTCGAACCCACAAACTGATATCATGACCTGACCCGAAGCCATATGCTTAACCAACTGAGCCACCCAGGTTCCCCAAGACTCACTCTTTCTAAGGAGATGCGAAGACAATTTTTGATCAGGTTATTATATTTCAAGAAGAGCTGCCATTGTGTTCCATCACAATGAAGAATTCTCACAATGCAAGTTAAATAATTTGCATCCTTGAATCATGACAATTGGAGAGACCTAAGAGAAAAATAGGAGAATTTAGGAGATAGAATTTAAACATAAAATATGAGAACTTGTATTGAATTTCATGTTACTCTGGATTAAAAACAAATAAAAATCTTAAAAATAAAAACTCATCTCTACTTTCACATTGTGGCAAAACAGCCCATTTTTTTTAGCATGAGAATATTTATGGTTGATTGATATATATAGAATAGTATCTAAATGGTTATTTTCTAAAAATAGGGACAAATATGTTACGTTAACTTTTAGTGTTTTCCTATGTCGATGAATTAGTTAAAATCATCACTTTCTATTCCCTTAACAGATTTTCTTAAGCACATGTATGTGTACTTTTTGCCCCTAGGAGCATTAGTACAAAGACCCAGAGTCACCCATGAAATAACTTGGCACAACAACATTCAGCAAGCAAGACATCTCCAATCTATATCTCATATACATGTCCCTCAACTAAAGAAACGTCAGTCAAGTTTCCATAGATATGATTTTTATACATTTCTATATAACTACCACAGTTCCTATATTATTTTATAAGAATGAAGTTGCAAAGGCTTCTACATCCACTGTGACATCCTGAGCATCAAAATACAGTTATATGTAAAAGAATGATAACTACACTAAGATAAAACCATTTAAAGTTGATGACTAACATTACTCAAAAAATTGTATCAGTGATACACAAAGTTAATATGAAACAAAAGGGTAAATATGATGAGTTGTATCTAATTTTTACTTTTTTAAAACTATGTAATGTAAATATAATTTATGTCACCAACACATGAATATGTTGTTGTTTCTACTGGTATAAGAAATAGTGGAAAAAATGCAAGAGAGTGAAATTCTAGCAAGTAGTCTCCCAAAATGTAGGAGTTCCACACAGCGTAGAAAAGACTGACCGGCACCAGCAGTGATACATATTGACTCATAAAGTAAATCCAAGGTATTGAATCAGTACAAGTTGTCACACGCAACCCCAAAAGAGACCTAGCATTACAGTGCATTTCCAAGATATTTGATTTTGACAGTATTCTAAAATGGAAAGCTATTTATGCCAACTCAGACTTTCATTTTCTAAAAGATCTCTATTTCCCCCTAAAACTAGTAAAATTCCTATAAATTATATTTTTTAAAATAATGAAAACAGATTAATCAGTGTATTACAGTGACAGAAAATGAGTTGTTTAATGTTGATTACATGAAACTCGAAAATACATCATTCCAGAGGAAAGTCAGTTAAAAAAGTAAAACTGAAGTAATAAACCTTCTTAAAACATCCTAATGTTGGGACGCCTGGGTGGCTCACTCAGTTCAGCTTCCGACTCGATTTTGACTCAGGTCATGATCTCACAGACATGAAATTGGGCCTGGTGTCAGGCTCCATGCTGAGTTTTGGCCTGCTTCAGACTCTGTCTCCTCACTCTCCACCCCTGCCTCACTTACATTCACGTGCCTGTGTGCATTCTCTCTCTCTTTCTCTCTCAAAACAAAACAAAAATACATTGATGTTTTAAATCTTGATTTTTAAGCACAATAAAAGTGCTCAAGCTGCTTATCAAGACCTCCTATTTTAATTCTTCTAAGGGAGGGAATCAAGTCTTATTCCTCAAATAATTACCAATATATACCGAGATATCATAATTTTCATTGGCCTAATTGGAGAATCATAATGTGCATGGAAATGTATCCCAACTCCAGAACCCCAAGTCTAAAAAACATTACTGAGACCCTAGTTAGAGATAAATTATAGCTTAAAATAATCTTAGAGAGACATACAAATAAATAAGTATAGAAGACAAGGGTAATTATATATGAGGCATTTGTTTTTATAACATGTGGTAGAATATGTTTAAGTGTAAGTTTGGCAGTAAAATTTTTAATCACAGCAGGGAATGTTTCATCTGTAGTTCATGACTGTGAAGCATTCAAAAGAATCTCCCCTACTAACTTATAATTACACTATACATTCCTAAGGGACTTTCATTACTCAAATCACAAGTGAAGTTTGAAGTTTAAAAGCAAGTGGTTTCTAAGATCTATTATTTAGAGAAACAAATTTTAATAAATTAAAATTTTGTAATAGCCAAATTTCTACATCACTTCTTGCACTACTCTGGTTCATTCACTCTTTCAATAACTCAGTTGGATGAGAGTTATCTGGTGGCTTCCTAAATTTTCTTCTCATTAGGTCTGAGCCTTTGATCATCTTGTTTTCATTTAGTTGTATACTTTTCCTTTGAAATATGAGGCCCCAGGGAGTAAAAATATAATGGTAAATTCTTTGGGGCATTTGGGTGTTCCTTTGGGGCATTCCACCCTGGTGGACATAGACTCCAAATATACTGAGTATAAGGCTATGAGTAGGGAAATTAAATTCTTGTGAGCTATTTTCTGTAATAGTAAAGGAGGCTGAGGTAGTCAGTGACCTCCAAGAAACAGACACTGAGATAGAATCAAAAGTCCAAGGATTTTACTAGGGGAAATAGTTGTGCCTGTGTAAGAGAAAATAGACAAGGAGCCAGAAGAAGCGAGAAGTGCCACTAGGTCACAAGGCAAGTCTGAACGCAAGTGAAGAAGAGAGGAAGGAAAGATGGGTAAAAGCCTCCAAGACCTAGTTCAGTCTATAATGAGGTCAATAAGGTTGCCAGGAGGTAGCTGAGCCAAAATTAGCCATCAAGGGAATCCAGTGCCTAAGACAGATTGTCTTACTTTGCTCTCCCTGCTGTGCTCAGTCATTAACTGGGAGCAGTCTGTGGGGACATGACCTTCATACAAATGAGGAAATGTATTTCAGCTAGGACTGTTGCACATATATACTCCCTATGGTTGGATCTCTGAAAGGCTCATTCTCCTGGCCACAACAGGCATAATGCCATCCTCAACCCCTTGGTTCAATGAGATGTACATTCTTGATAAGGGAAGATGGAGCCATATATTATTCATATTTTAAAACATGCAGCAAACTTAGAAGACACCTACCAACCATGTCTGAGCTGTCCTATAGCCTTTCTAAGATTTTATTAGGCCAATTGCTTCAGAATGTTAGGGCAAAAAGTAAAGCCAAATATTTCTGTGGATTGGAGGAAATTGTTACTCTTCCTTTGCCAGTTAATGTATTTCTTGGTAGTGGCAATGTTTGGTGGGATATCATGTTGATGAGAAAGGCTACATCAACAGATACCAACAAGAAAAAAGTGGTAGGAAATGAGCAGATAACGCAAATAAATTTCCCAAAATGTGGTTATTCTAGGAAAGTAAGCCATTAACTTTATAGTTTTGGATGAGTAAGAAGTTGTCTAATCTAACCACCCAAGTGATTCACAATACCCCAGAAAGTGACAGCATATCAGAGGCATAGTTGTGACCTCTGTTGTTGGGATTTGGGATACCTAATCATGAAAGTAATGAAAATAGTCTTGGAGAAGATAACCACATTGTCAAGCCATTCCAGCTGCTATTGCTATTTGTGCAAAGGCCGGGTAACATTAACTGGATTGTGTGGAGAAAGAGGCGGACTAACATTCACTGAGCAGGTCACTTCAACCACCTGATTAGTAGTGGCCTTCGACTCAATATACACAGGTTTGGCAGAATCAGGTACATACTTGTGAACACAAAGGGTTTACAACATCTTCTAAACAACATCTATAATTTGGAGGTACGATGAAATCAAACAGTCTCTCAGTCTCCTCCACAAACTCAGTGACATTGAAACACAGTTTATCCCTCAAAGGCTACAACTACTTCATGCCAATGTGAGCCTGTTCAACATACTAGATTTTGGGGAATACAACTAATTTTTTATAATGTTCATTTATTTTTTAGAGACAGAGCATGAGTGGTGGATGGGAAGAGAGAGAAGGAGACACAGAATCTAAAGCAGGCTCCAGAGCCTGATGTGGGGCTCAAACCCACAAATCACAAGAACTGAAGTCGGATGCTTAATCAACTGAGCCACCAAGGCAGCCAAGGATACAAAATTGTTTTTAATGCAAACTGACTCTCTCCATTTTATTTTTCAAGATGGAAGTTACTATTTTCTGCATCTTTTCTCTAAATGTCTATCTGTAACATGTTCATTCATAATCTCCACCTCTACTCAATCCCGATCCCCCCAGACAAAAAATGATTTAAGAGTGATGAATTCAGATCCCTACCCATGTATCTTCCAAGTCTTTGATGGAAACACTAATGTCTGTACTTCTCCACAGGTTACAATTTTGATTACTGATGTAGCAGAGCAATTTCAACTTCTACTTCAACCTCGATCCTTGAATTTAATAACAGTCATTCCAAGACTCAGGGATGTAACTAAAATGAGGATCCTGTTTCACTCTGTATATCTATAATGATATGATTTCTGGGTCTGAGTAAATAATGATTGGCTCTATACTAGGTCCCACTGGACCTACTGAAAGATGCATTCAGGGCAAAATTATCTTTGACATCATTTGCATTACCTTCCTGGCAAGTATGTACCTTGGGTATTTCCAATTCTGCAGATTAGTGTCAGTTCAGAACCATAACTAACAGCCCACAGAAGATCTGGATACTTCTGTTTTCCTAATGTGGGATTACCATCATAAATGGCTGCAAGCCATTCACAAGAAGCTTAAAGGAAGACCTACAGTGTAAACCTTGGCTAAGTTCCAGGGACTTTCCTCAGAGTAACTTTGTCTCACCGCAAGTCAATGTTTTCAGTGGCTGTAAACTAGCTTAAGTCAGAGATTTATGTAAGTTTATTTCCCTATTAGAATATCCTGAAATTGTTGGTATCCATTTTGTCCCTTATTTACAAGACAAATGTCACCTTGGTTGGTTTCCCATCGCCTTCACTTCTTAAAAACCACCTATTCCAAGAGACATTGCCACAAATGTCTGAACAAAATACTTGGCTACCACCTGGAGTCTGTGGTTCATTGGGTGATTCAGTCCATCTTGTCTCTAAGAGTTATTCACTACAATATGACTCATGGGATACCTGTTTGTGTTTTAGTTAGATAGTCTATGTTTTAATTGCAGCAGAAGGCAAATCACCACATGATATTAATAATGTCTATTTGCATGCCTCTGTGCCACAGAAAAAATGCCTTGCCTCTACCTGTCCTTCTTTCCATGATGCCACTGGTGATCTTTTAAATAGGTTAGATGTTACTGGATGCCATAGATTTCCTTTGTCCCATTTCCCACCCCAATGGGTTTATATGTCATACCTTCAAATATGTTAACAATCCAATCCCAACTGATTTCTTTCCTGGTAACACTTCTAGTATCTAGCAAGTAACAGATGGACACCTAACTGATTAATTTGGGGACTATTTAAAAAAGGATTATTCCAAAAAAAATGCATGTGGTATAGAAAACCTTCAAGGAATACTGTACTAATTCTAAAACCAGTAACATCTAAGAGCTATCACCTTTTTTCCCTTATTTTTTAATAGTTTTTTGTCAAATTGGTTTCCATATAACACCCACTGCTCTTCTCCATAAGTGCCCTCCTCCATTACTACCACCTCTTTTCCTCCTCCCACTCCCCCTTCAACCCTCAGTTCATTTTCAGTATTCAATAGTCTCTCAGGTTTTATGTCCCTCTCTCTCCCCAACTATCTTTCCCCCTTCCCCTCCCTATGGTCCTCTGTTAGGTTCCTCCTGTTAGACCTATGAGTGCAAGCATATGGTATCTGTCCTTCTCTGCCTGAATTATTTTGCTTAGCATGACACCCTCAAGGTCCATCCACTTTGCTACCTTTTTTTTCTTTGCATGAAGACAGAAAAGTCTTGAGTAATGGAGGAAGGGCTTTAAAATGGGCCATTTGGTAGGATCTATGATCTAGGTCTGGGCCAGCTGTGGCATCTTTGCAAGAAAGAAGACTAGGGAAAACCACTCAGAATTCACTCTCTTCACCACCAGTGATAATCACTGGCTAAATTAACTAAGTAGATGAGCACCAAAGGAGCCCACTGATACAGTTAACATAGCTGAGTATCCTAGAACAAAGAGAAGGTCGGAAAGATGGAGAATGGATCTGGAAGGACAAAAGAAAGTATTCAACACTTAACAAAAATAGCAGTATTGTTGAACACACGTGCTTTAATAGGAAGATATATGTATATGAATATACATGTTTATATGTAATATGTGTGCACATATAGGCTTAGTGTAGCTTCTACACAAATCAAGAGAAAATGAGAATGCACATTATGACTGATATCATTTTGACCAGGGAATCACAGTCTCACAAAATGAATTCTCCATTATTAAATAAGACCCAAAGTGTCAACACACACTTTTGTTTAATTGTCTTGTTAGTTATTTCCCAAGCTTATGAAATCCTGAGAGGTTTCAGGAATCTACAACTCTGGGGATCCAGGAAGTGATATAAAAGTTCCTGAGGCAAGCAAATTTGAATTCTGTGGACATGATGGTGTCACTCAAAATTTTAGGTAAGTTGCCTCATCCAGATGTGAGAGGTAGATGGAAATTTTCACTTGGTCTTCACAACCAGGACAAAGGTCATGTGCATACCAAGATATCATAAATGCTAAGGAAAAAGCCTCTTTTGAAATATCTTCACCATCTTCTTATTGTAGTTTTTGAGAGTGTTGACTTCATAGGAAAAGAAAGCAAATCTTAGAATGAGACCAAAAAAAAGGTGATCAATATTATTCAAAGGACAAGGACAAAGAAAAACATTCTTAATATCTACAAGGCACAGGGAAACAGTATTAAGTAGCAGAGATTATTAGAGACACTTTGCCAAGGAGATTCAAAAAACGCTCAATTTTTTTTCCGTTTGAAATGCTTTTAAAAAGCAAAACATCATATGGTATTTTTGAGAATTCAAGACAAAAAAACCTATCTCTAAACACAGAAATTTATATTCTCTTAATTATGGGTGGAAATATATTATTCAGGGGAGAATACAAAAGTATAACTTGAGTTAGGAAGAATACCGTGTTGGCTGGTTAGCGATCAGCCAGATGATTGTGATGGGATTGGCAACACAGACCTCAACTCTTCAAGCCAATCTCTACCCAATGAAATACATACCCTACTTGGTTTTGTACTGGCATTAGCATTCAGAGCAGATAGCTCATCTCCTTAAACGTATAGCATTATGCAAACATTTATAATTCCTGGAGTCTTCATAACGTTGTAATGACAGGCAGACGCTTGCGGTAAAGTGTAAGAATATTATAATCGATATCTATTTCAGTATTTCTCAGACTCGGCCTATAGACCATCTGCATTACATGCACTTGGACTGCTTTTCTGATAGTAAATTCCTGCCTATGCCTCCTGCAGACACTTCGCTAAACTAGAGTTTCTGAGGCTGGGCCAGCCACATAATTTGAGAACCACTGGTTACTTGAGTGTTTATGATGTGGCAGGGACTGTGGCTAGTTTTTATTTGAGGTTTTTCTTTCCCACAACCCAAAGGAGAAATCAGTTATCTCTGCCTTACATATGAAG
>NC_043710.1:12860660-12862092 GCF_006229205.1 Suricata suricatta | reverse complement strand
GATACTGGCATAAAGATGGACATAAAGATGACTAGAATAGAATGGAGAAGCCAGAAATAAATCTTTGCTCTATGGTTTTGGTAGGAAGGGTAAGGTCTCCCCAGGATGCCCATGTGCTAATCCCTGGAATCCATGAATATGTTAGATTACATGGAAGTGGAAATTAAGGTTACAAATCACTTGACTTTAAAATAGATTATCCTGATTTTCTCACCACGGCTGTGATGTTTGCCATCATTTGACCTTCTACATGACAGTCCTTCACAGTTCTTATAATCATTTTCAAAACATTTTACTGCCTATTGGCTGTGATGTGTATAGAAGTTGTACCATATAGGATTGCTAAAATCAAAAAGACAATAATTTGTATCACAATAAGGAAGACTTGGAATGCATATAATTTGCTGATGTGATTGAAAATGGCAGGGCTACTCTATCAGATTAATGAAAAAGAAAACTATGCCAAAATGCCATATTTTGTGGCAGCATAGTGTGCCACCTTTCAAATGTCACTGCCTTCCACACTTTGGAGACTTTCCCATTTCTCATGGATTAGACAACTTGTCCATTTGAAAACACTGTTTGCTCTCACTAAGTTTAATTAGCTCCTCTCCCAATTCATTTTCACTCCACCATCCAGTTTTATATTCTTAATTATTTCTAAAATTAACTGAAAATAGTTCTGCACTTATTGGTTTCTTGATCATGTATGTTTCCCTTCAAAATAAAGTCTGCAAAGAATAAGGGTCAGCCCTATTGTCCTCATTGCTGTACCCCAGTACTTAGATGGCATCTGAGGCTTAAGAAATATTTTCTTAAAAAATGAATGAGCCCCCAAGATCACTCAAGTTTCCTATTGCTCAATTCATTTCACTGAAGTGACTATGTTGAGACTCAAAAACTCCCATCAACTGCCCTGGCCAGGTAAGATTCCCACTCTGATATCCAGTTGCCTAAAATCCATAATCTTGACCACACTTCCTGGGCCTATCACAGAGAATGATCTCCTGTACTTTTGGTGGAGGGTACTAAACTATTCACTCTTTCATTTGTAGGGGATATCTCTTTAAGCCATGGAGAGAAGCAATCATACAGTGACTGAGTTCATTCTGGTGGGCTTCACCACAGACCCAACAATGCAGCTGGTGCTGTTTGTGGTATTCCTTGGCGTGTACTCGCTGACTGTGGTAGGAAATATCACCCTCACAGTACTAATCTGTAACGACTCCCAGTTGCACACACCCATGTATTTTTTCATTGGGAATCTGTCTTTTCTGGATCTCTGGTATTCCTCTGTCTACACCCCAAAGATCCTCATGACCTGCATCTCTGAAGACAAAAGCATCTCCTTTACTGGCTGTGTCTCTCAGTTCTTCTTCTCTGCTGGGCTGGGATACAGTGAGTGTTACCTGTTGGCTGCCATGGCGTATGA
>NC_043710.1:12855135-12860560 GCF_006229205.1 Suricata suricatta | reverse complement strand
CAAAAGGGTGAGAGATAATACAAATGCTGAAGTGAATACACCTATTTGTCCTAAAATTTTAATTTAAATGCACTTTATAAATGTGCCCGTTACAATGTCAATGGGATCAATTCCTTGATTTCTCTTTCTGCTGCTTCATTATTGGTGTGTAGAAATGCAATCGATTTCTGTATGTTGATTTTATATTTTGTGACTTTACTGAAGTCATGTATGAGCTCTAATACCTTTTTAGTGTAATCTTTCACATAGAGTATCATGTCATCTGTGGAAAGTGATCATGTGACTTCTTCCTTGCCAGTTTGTATGCCTTTTATTTCTTTTTGTAGTCTTATTTCTGAGGCTAAGACTTCCAGTACTATGATTAACAACAGTGGTGACAGTGGACAACCTTGTCATGTTTCTGACCTTAAAGGAAAGGCCTCAGTTTTCCCAGTGAGGGTGATATTTGCTGTGGGTCTTTCATATGTGGCCTTACGATACTGAAGTATATTTCTTCTATCCCTACTTTCATGAGAATTTTTATAAAGAAAAGATGCTGTATTTCATCAAATGCTTTTTCAGCATCTATTGAGAAGATCATATGGTTCTTAGCCATTCTTTTATTAATGTGGTGTCTCATGTTGATTGATTTTGAATACTGAACTAGTTCTATAGCCATGTAGTAAATCCTACTTGATCATGTTGAATAATTCTTTAATGTAGCATTGAATTTGATTTGCTAGTGTCCTATTGGGAATTTTTGTATCCATGTCCATTGGGGATATTGGCCTAATAATTCCCCTTTTTAATGGGGTCTTTGTCTGCTTTTGGAATCAAGATAATTGATTCTGGCTTTATAGATTGAGTTTGGAAGTGTTTCTTTTGTTTCTATTTCTTAGAACATTTAGAAAAGAATAGGTATTAACCCTTCCTTAAATGTCTGGTAGAAGTCCCCTAGGAAGCCATCTGGCCCAGGACCCATGTTTCTTAGGAGAATTTTGAAAACTGATTCAATTTCTTTACTAGTTATAGGTCTAGGTGTGTTGAAATTTTCGGTTTCTTTCTGTTTCAGTTTGGTAGTGCATGAGTTTCTAGGAATTTGTCCTTTCTTCCAGATTGCCCAGCTTTTTGGTATATGTTTTTTCATAATATCTTTGTAAATGTATTTCTGTGGTGTTGATTGTGATCTCTCTTCCTTCATTCATGATTTTATCTATTTCAGTCCTTTCTCTTCTCTTTTTGACAAGTCTGGCTAAGGGTTTATCAATTTTGTTTCTCCTATCCAAAAAACCAGCATTTAGTTTCATTGATCCATCCTGGGTTTTTTATGTTTTGTTTTGTTTTGTTGTTGTTGTTGGTTGTTTCTATATTTATAAAATAAAAATATGTAAATTTCATTATAAATTAAAAATAAATTAAAAGAAATAAATACATAAACAAATATGCTCATTATACCAATAGTCATTCAATAATAAAGTACTAACTTGTGAGACAATAGCTATTCATTTGTCACATGTAGCTAATCTTTAATTTTCACTGAGGTTGTAAAGAGTATTAAAAAATCAACAAATTCTGCTTTGCACTGAGTATTGAGCTATAAGTTTCATTATATTTAAAATCTTCCAGTGGGGGAGAAAAGTTGTGTCTAGGATATAGTGGGGCTTTTGTTGGTTTATTTGTTTTGGTTTGTTCCACTTGGTGTGGATCGTTTTTTTCATGGGGAATGTGTGGTGTTAGGAGTGAGGGAGTGTAAAGAAGAGTATTCATCCTAATGTCCCTGGAGAGATCACTCTTTTGAGGTGATACACAATTCCAGAGACACATGACTCTCCAAAGTTTTAGAAAAGTACTTTGGCTGTTTGTGTGTGTGTGTGTGTGTGTGTGTGTGTGTGTGTGTGTGCTTTGCTTCTTCTAAACCACTCTTAAACATACTGCCTAATATTAATTTGATGTAGAAGACACAACCTTTAGAAGGATAATTTCTATATACTCAGTTAAACTTTATGACAAAAAAACTGAGAGAATGCCTTACTAAAAGGTTTACCATTGTAGATCTCTTCCCCCACACAACACAATTTGCTTGCACGTCCGATTTGGCTCAGGTCATTATCTCAGGATCTTGATCTCAGGGTCGTGACATTGGGTCCAGGGTCAGGCTCCTTATTGAACATGGAGCCTGCTTAAAATTCTCTTTCCTTCTCTCTCCTTCAGCCCCTGTTCCTCTTGTGTTCACGTGCATGTGTGCATTGTCTCTCTCACTCTCTCTCTCTCTCTCTCTCTCTCTCTGACTCTCAACACAAAACAAAAACATCCTGATGTCATAAATCCTAATTTTTAACTACAATAAAGATACTCAAACTGCTTATCAAGACCTCCTATTTTAATTCTTTTAAAAGAAGCAATCAAATCCTATTCTTCAAAAAATTACTATACCCAGATATCATTAATTTTATTGGCCTAATTGTAGAGTCATAACGTGTATGGAAAAGTATCTCAACACCAGAATCAATTCTAAATAACATTACTGAGACCCTAGTAAAAGATAAATTATAGCTAAGAATAATCTTAGAAAGACATCCAAATAAATAAGTACAGAAGTCACATGTAATTAAATATGATGCATTGATGTTTTAAAACATGTGTTAAAATATGCTTAAGGTAAGATTGGCAGTTTTTAATCACAGTGGGGAATGTTTCATCTGTAGCTTATGATTGTGAAGCATTCAAAAGAATCCCCTCTACTAACTTATATTTACACTATACATTCCTAAGAGACTTTCATTGCTCAAATCACAAGTGAAGTTTGAAGTTTAAAAGCAAGTGCTTTCTAAGATCTATTATTTAGAGAAACAAGCTTTAATAAATTAAATATTTTGCAATAGCCAACTTTCTACATCTCTTCTTGTACTACTCTGGTACATTCACTCTTTCTCAACAACTCCTTGGATGAGAGTTACCTGGTAAGGTATCTATATTTTCTTCTGATTAGGTCTGAGTCTTGGATCATTTTGTTTTTATTTGGTTGTATATTTTCTTTTGAAATATAAGGCCCCAGGGAATAAAAACATAATGATAAATCTGTGGGGCATTTGGGTTCTCCTTTGGGGTATTCCACCCTTGTGGACATAGACTCCAAATATTGAGTATAAGACTATGAAAAGGGAAATTAAATTCTTGTGAGCTATTTTCTGTAATAGTAAAGGAGGCTGAGGTAGTCAGGGACCTCCAAGAAGCAGACACTGAGATAGAATTAAAAGTCCAAGGATTTTACTAGGGGAAACAGTTGTGCCTGTGTAAGACAAAATAGACAAGGAGCCAGAAGAAGCAAGAAGTGCCACTAAGTCACAAGGCAAGTCTGAACGCAAGTGAAGAAGAGAGGAAGGAAAGATGGGTAAAAGCACCCAAGACCTAGTTCAGTCTTTAATGAGTTCAAAAAGGTTGCCAGGAAGTACTTGAGCCAAAATTAGCCATCAAGGGAATCCAGTGCCTAAGACAGATAGTCTTACCTTGGTATCCCTGCTGGCTCAGTCATTAGCTGGGAGCAGTGTGAGGGGACATGACCTTCATACCAATGAGGAAATGTATTTCAGCTAGGACTTTTGAACTTTCATACTCTCTGTGGTTGAAGCTCTGAAAGGATCATTTTCCTGGTCATGACAGGTGCCATGCCAACCTGATTCCCTTGGTTCATGTAGAAGTACATACTGGATAAGGGAAGATGGAGCCATATATTGGCTCCTGTTTGAAAAATGCAGCAAACTTAGAAGACACCTTCCAAATACAACTGAACTGTCCTACAGCCTTTCTAAGATTTGATTAGGGCAATTGCTTCAGAATGTTGTGTCAAAAAGTAAAGCCAAATATTTCTGTGGATTGGAAAAATGGTTACTCTTCCATCGCAGTTAATCTATTTCTTGTAGGGGCAATGTTTGGTGAGAAATCGGGTTCATGAAAAAAGCTACATCAGCAGGTACCGCCAAGAAAAAACTGGTAGGAAATGGGCCGATAAAACAAATAAATTTCCCAAAATTAGAGTATTCTTGTAAAAAGTCCATTAACTTTATCATTGTGGATGAGTAAGAAATGGTCTAATCCTATCACCCAAGGGGCTCACATCCTGCCAGAAAATGACGGCATATCAGAGGCACAGTTATGATGTCTGTTGTTGGGATTTGGGATTCCAAAAGTGCAAGTAGAGAAATTAGTCTTGGAGAAGAAATCCACATCGTCAAGCCATTCTAGCTACTATAGCCATTTGTGCAAGGGCCAGGTAACATTAACTGGATTGTGTGGAGAAAGGGGCAGACTAACATTCACCGAGCAGGTCACTTCAACCACCTGATTATTGGCGACCTCCCACTCAATAACACATGTGTGGGCAGAATCAGGTACATTCATGTGAAGACAAAGGGTTTAAAACATATTCTAAACAGGGGGGAGGAGCCAAGATGGCAGAGAGGAAGGGAGCTATGTAAACTCTGTCTGCCCCATTTATCAAACTGAGAAGGATATTACTCTCATCTGTGAGAGTGGAAGGAGAAAATTCGGACTCCAGAAAGAATAGAACCTCAAAGATACCTGAGTGAGTGAGGGCGAACAGGGGAGATCTGAAAACAGGCCAGGCGGGGACAGGCAGGGGAGACAAGATCCCCAGCCCAACTTGGGGGAAGCGCGCGGAGCCCAAGAGACAAAGGGAAGAGACAGGGGAGAGCACCTCCCAGTGAGAAACAGCTGGAGCACGGCTGCGCCAGGGGAGTGGGCTTCCCGGCGAAAGGCGAAAACCAGCTGGAGCACGGCTGCGCGCCAGGGGTGCAGACTTCCTGGCAAGAAGCAGTCGGGGCTGTGGCTGGACCAGGGGTGAGCAATTCGAACTTGGTTTTGGGAACGGGACCACGGACCACATTTCCACAGTGCACCTCGCCCCCTGCACAGACTGCACGAAACCCGGGTGCCCACAGGGAAAATTGGGCCCACACCTACGCGACCCACGACAAGGAGTCGGTGGGTGGCGGGTGGAGGCCTGGGCGCGCGCTTAGACTGCAGGAGCTCCCAGCTCATTTCCAGCAGCGCACAGACCCTTGAACAACAGCTATCTGAAACCAAGAAAGACTCAGCTTTTTTTTTTTCTTTTTTTTTTTTTTTCCTTTCCCCCATTGCAATCACGATCCTGGCTGGGGGTGGGGACTCCGCAATTGAGTCTGTGAAGGTGCGCAATTCACCTCCTGCTGCTCATTTCGCCTCAGGCAGGGGCGGAGCCTCTGAGAACAGCTTCCAAGACCTACCACATCAAACCACGCACATCCACCAGGGGGAGCTGCTGCTGTTATTTAAAAAAAAATTTTTTTTAATATAAAAATTTTTTTTCTCGTCACTAGTTTCGTACTTATTTCTTTGTCATTATTACCTCTTTTTCCTTTTTCTTTACTCAAGTCTTTTAAATTTTACT
>NC_043710.1:12849130-12855035 GCF_006229205.1 Suricata suricatta | reverse complement strand
ACCCACAGCTAATATAATCCTCAATGGGGAAAAACTGAGAGCTTTCCCCCTGAGATCAGGAACACGACAGGGGTGCCCACTCTCACCACTGTTGTTCAACATAGTGCTGGAAGTTCTAGCATCAGCAATCAGACAACATAAAGAAATAAGAGGCAGAAAGTTGGCTTTTATAAAATATTTAATTTATTAAAACTTGTTTCTCTAAATAGATCTTAGAAACCACTTGTTTTTACACTTCAAACTTCACTTGTGATTTGAGCAATGAAAGTCTCTTAGGAATGTATAGGGTAATTATAAGTTAGTAGGGCAGATTCTTTTGAATGCTTCACAATCATAAACTACAGATGAAACATTCCCCACTGTGATTAAAAACTGCCAATCTTACACTTAAGCATATTTTGCCACATGTTATAAAACATCAATGCATCATATTTAATTACATGTGTCTTCTGTACTTATTTATTTGGATGTCTTTCTAAGATTATTCTTAGCTATAATTTATCTTTTACTAGAGTCTCAGTAATGTTATTTAGAATTGATTCTGGTGTTGAGATACTTTTCCATACACATTATGACTCTGCAATTAGGCCAATGAAATTTAATAATATCTGGGTATATATTGGTAATTTTTTGAAGAATATGATTTGATTGCTTCTTTTAAAAGTATTAAAATAGGAGGTCTTGATAAGCAGTTTAAGCATCTTTATTGCAGTTAAAAATTCGGATTTATGACAGCAGGATGTTTTTGTTTTGTTTTGAGAGTCTGAGAAAGAGAGAGAGAGTGAGAGAGCCAATTAACACATGCACATGAATGCAAGTGGGGCAGGGGCAGAAGGAGAGAGAAGGAAAGAGAATCTTAAGCAGGCTCCATGCTCAATATGGAGCCCGACACTGGGCCCAATTTCATGACCCTGACATCATGACCTGAGCCAAATCAGACATGCAAGCAAATTGTGTTGTGTAGGGAAGAGATCTAGAATGGTAAACTTTTTGGAAGGCATTCTCTCAGCATTTATTCATAAAGCTTTAATTGAGTATATAGAAAATATCCTTCTAAAGGTTGTGTCTTCTACATCAATTTAATATTAGTATGTTTAAGAGTGGTTTAGAAGAAGCAAAAAAAAAACCCCAAAAAACAAAAAACAAACAGCCAAAAACTTTTCTAAATCTTTGGAGAGTCATGTGTCTCTGGAATTGTGTATCACCTCAAAAGTGTGACCTCTCCAGGGAGATTAGGATGAATACTCTGCTTTACACTCCCTCACTCCTAGCACCACATATTCCCCATGAAGGAAACAATCCACACCAAGTGGAACAAACCAAAAGAAACCAACAAAAGCCCCACTATATCCTAGACACAACTTTTCTCCCCCACTGGAAGATTTTAAATATAATGAAACTTATAGCTCAATACACAGTACATAACAGAATTAATTGATTTTTTAATACTCTTTACAACCTCAGTGAAAATTAACGATTATTAGCTACATGTGACAAATGAATAGCTAGTGTCTCACAAGTTAGTACTTTATTATTGAATGACTATAGCTATTGCTTTCCTAAGTATATTTGTTTATGTTTTTGTTTCTTTTAATTTATTTTTAATTTATGATGAAATTTATATATTTTTATTTTATAAATATAGAAACAACCAAAACCAAAACCAAAACAAAACATAAAATACCCAGGATGGATCAATGAAACTAAATGCTGGTTTTGGATAGACAAACGAAATTGATAAACCCTTACCCAGATTTGTCAAAAAGAAAAGAGAAAGGACTGAAATAGATAAAATCATGAATGAAAGAATAGAGATCACAACCAACACCACAGAAATACATTTATGAGAATATTATGAAAAAACATATGCCGAAAAGCTGGGCGATCTGGAAGAAAGGGCAAATTCCTAAAACTCATGCAGTACCAAACTGAAACAGAAAGAAACCGAAAATTTCAACACACCTGGACCTATAACTAGTAAAGAAATTGAATCAGTTTTCAAAATTCTAAGAAACATGAGTCCTGGCCCAGATGGCTTCCCAGGGGACTTCTACCAGACATTTAAGGAAGGGTTAATACCTATTCTTCTCAAAATGTTCTAAGAAATAGAAACGAATGGAAAACTTCCAAACTCATTTTATGAAGGCAGAATCAATTATCTTGATTCCAAAAGCAGACGAAGACCCCATTAAAAAGGGGAATTATTAGGCCAATATCCCCAATGGACATGGATATAAAAATCTCCAGGAAGATACTAGCAAATCAAATTCAATGTTACATTAAAGGAATTATTCAACATAATCAAGTGGGATTTACTACATGGCTACAGAGCTAGTTCAATATTCACAAATCAATCAATATGAGACACCACATTAATAAAAGAATGGCTAAGAACCATATGATCCTCTTAATAGGTGCTGAAAAAGCATTTGACGAAATACAGCATCCTTTCTTTATAAAAACTCTCATGAAAGTAGGAATAGAAGGAACATACTTCAGTATCATAAGGCCACATATGAAAGACCCACAGCAAATATCACCCTCACTGGGGAAAACTGAGAGCTTTCCAATAAGGTCAGGAACATGACAGGGTTGTCCACTGTCACCAATGTTGTTAATCATAGTACTGGAAGTCTTAGCCTCAGAAATAAGACTATAAAAAGAAATAAAAGGCATACAAACTGGCAAGGAAGAAGTCAAATGTTCACTCTCCACAGATGATATGATACTCTATGTGGAAAACCCGAACGATTCCACTTAAAGCTATTAGGACTGATACATTAATTCAGTAAAGTCACAGGATATAAAACCAATGTACAATAATCGGTTGCATTTCTACACACCAATAATGAAGCAGCAGAAAGGGAAATCAAAGAATTGATCCCATTGACATTGTAACGGGCACATTTATAAAGTGCATTTAAATTAAAATTTTAGGACAAATAGGTGTATTCACTTCAGCATTTGTATTATCTCTGATCTTTTGATCTTTCTTTTCCTCTGCATTTATCAAATAATACCTCACTGCGTTCTCTTTTCATCACAGTATTCTTAATATATTTTAAATACTTCTACTGTAGAAATTCTGTAAGTGTAGGGTAAAATAAATTTCTTCACATTTCCATAAAGCACAGAGTGCAGGGGGAAAAATAAGTAACCTTAAGAGAGATAGCAAAGTAAATGTTAAAAACGTTATTAATATTAGATTGAATCAATATTTTTTAATATATAGTCTGATCACTAGAGTAAACCAAATTAGTATAAATAAAACTTTCTCACTGTATTTCTTTGAATAGGAAAAAAAGGTGATTTTTTTGGTTTCCTTTTTTATTTTTTAAAAATTTCTAATGTTTATTTATGAGAGAGAGAAAGAGCACAAGGGGAGAAGGTGCAAAGAGAGAGCTGGACTCAGAATCCAAAGCAGGCTCCAGGTTTGTGGGGCTAGAACTCACAAGTGGTGAGATCATGAATTGAGCCTAAGTGGGACACTTAGCCGACAGAGCCACCCAGATGCCCCTTGTTTTATGGGGTTTGGTTTGGTTTATGGTTTTTGATTTTCTAAATCTAATTCCTCATGCTTCCCTGAAGCAATGCGTTTTCCTCTGAGCACTGATTGGAGAAATATATGTCAATTCAGACTTCTGAATGTGTAAACTGGAAGAGTCTTTTCAGCGCCTCTTTCACATCCTTATTCCTTAGACTATAGATCATGGGGTTCAACATGGGGAACAGCACAGTATAAAATGTGGACACCATTTTGTCCCTCTCAAGGGAATAGCTGGTTTTTGGGCGAGAATAGATATAGAGAAAGGAGCCGAAGTACAAGGTGACAGAGACCAGGTGGGAGGAACAGGTGGAGACTGCCTTGCGGCGACCCTGGCTGGAGTGGATCCTTAAGATGGCAGCGATGATGAACAAGTAGGAGGCTAGGATGAGCATCGTGGGGGTGATGACATTGTAGGCCACGAGGAAGTAGAGCACAGCCTGGTAGCTCTCCATCACACCACATGCCAACTTCACCAAGGGTGGGACATCACAGAAAAAGTCATTGATTATGTTGTCGCCACAGAAATCCAATGTGAATGTGTTGCTGGTGAGTATTATTGCACTGACAAACCCTCCAGTATAGGAATATATAACCAAACAGATGCACAATCTCCTTGACATGACCTGAGCATAAAGCAGAGGGCTGGAAATGGCCACATAGCGGTCATACGCCATGGCAGCCAACAGGTGACACTCACTGTAGGCCAGCCCAGCAGAGAAGAAGAACTGAGTGGCACAGCCAGCAAAGGAGATGCTTTTGTCTTCAGAGATGCAGGTCATGAGGATCTTTGGGGTGTAGACAGAGGAATACCAGAGATCCAGAAAAGACAGATTCCCAATGAAAAAATACATGGGTGTGTGCAGCCGGGAATCGTTACAGATCAACACCATGAGGGTGATATTTCCTACCACAGTCAGCGAGTACACACCAAGGAATACCACAAACAGCACCAGCTGCATTGTTGGGTCTGTGGTGAAGCCCACCAGAATGAACTCAGTCACTGTATGATTGCTTCTCTCCATGGCTTAAAGAGATATCCCCTACAAATGAAAGAGTGAATAGTTTAGTACCCTCCACCAAAAGTACAGATCATTCTCTGTGCTAGACCCAGGAAGTGTAGTCAAGATTATGGATTTTAGGCAAAGGGATATCAGAGTGGGAATCTTGCCTGGCCAGAGCAGTTGATGGGAGTTTTTGAGTCTCAACATAGTCACTTCAGTGAAATGAATTTAGCAATAGGAAATTTGAGTGATCTTGGGGGCTCATTCATTTTTTTTAAGAAAATAGTTTTTAAGCCTCAAATGCCATCTAAGCACTGGGGTACAGCAATGAGGACAATAGGGCTGACCCTTATTCTATGCAGACCTTATTTTGAAGAGAAACACACATGATCAAGAAACCAATAAGTGTAGAACTATTTTCAGTTAATTTTAGAAATAATTAAGAATATAAAACTGGATGGTGGAGTAAAAATTAATTGGGAGAGGAGCTAATTAAACTTAGACAGTGAGAGGAAACCGTGTTTTCAAATGGACAAGTTGTCTAATCCATGAGAAATGGGAAAGTCCCCAAAGTGTGGAAGGCAGTGATATTTGAAAGGTGGCACACTATGCTGCCACAAAATATGGCATTTTTGCATAGTTTTCTTTTTCATTAATGTGGTAGCATGTACCATTACTTTGTATTTATTGCCAAATAATATTCTTTTATGAGGATATACCATATTATATTACCTATTCATTAATTCATGTGTGTTTCACTGTTTGCAATTGTGCCATTTATGAATGAGGCTTCTATGAACTCTCTTGTAAAACTTTTATATAGACAAGTTTTCATTCATTCTGAGTAGATACCTAGGAGTAGAATTGCTGAGTCACATGGTGTATCTAGATTAAATATTGTGAGAAACTACAAAACTCTCTCAGAGTAGCCCTGCCATTTTCAGTCACATCAGCAAATTATATGCATTCCAAGTCTTCCTTATTGTGATACAAATTATTGTCTTTTTGATTTTAGCAATCCTATATGGTACAACTTCTATACACATCACAGTCAATAGGCAGTAAAACGTTTTGAAAATGATTATAAGAACTGTGAAGGACTGTCATGTAGAAGGTCAAATGATGGCAAACATCACAGAGGTGGTGAGAAAATCAGGGTAATCTATTTTAAAGTCAAGTGATTTGTAACCTTAATTTCCACTTCCATGTAATCTAACATATTCATGGATTCCAGGGATTAGCACATGGGCATCCTGGGGAGACCTTACCCTTCCTACCAAAACCATAGAGCAAAGATTTATTTCTGGCTTCTCCATTCTATTCTAGTCATCTTTATGTCCATCTTTATGCCAGTATC
>NC_043710.1:12845061-12849030 GCF_006229205.1 Suricata suricatta | reverse complement strand
GATGGTGGAGGGCATTAAGGGGAAGAGCACTGGGTGTTATATGGAAAACAATTTTACAATAAAATATTATGGGAAAAAAAACATATTCTAAACAAATCCTATAATTTTCAGATTCAATAAGTTCAAACAATCTCTCAGTCTCCTCCTCAAACTCAGTGACATTGAAACACCCTGTTTATTCCTCAAAGGCTACAACTACTTCATGCCAATGTGAGCCTGTACAACACACCAGATATTTGGTGATGCAACTATTTTTTTTATAATGTTCCATTATTTTTGAAAGACAGAGCATGAGTGGTGGATGGGAAGAGAGAGAAGTCACAGAATCTGAAGCAGGCTATAGACACTGAGCTGTCAATACAGAGTGTGATGTGGGGCTCGAACCCACAAATCATGAAACTTGAGTTAAAGTTGGATGATGAACCAACTGAACCACCAAGACAGCCAAGGATACAAAATTGTTTTTAATGCAAACTGACTCTCTCCGTTTTATTTCTCAAGACGGAAGTTACTATTTTCTGCATCTTTTCTCCAAATGTCTATCTGTAACGTGTCCTTCATGATCTCCACCTTGTAGCTCTTCAATCCCTTTCTCCCAAGACAAAAAAAAAAATGATTTAAAAGTGATGAATTGGCATCCCTATCCATGTATATTCCAAGTCCTTAATGGAAACACCAATCTCTGTACTTCTCCGCAGGTTACAATTTTGTTTACTGATGTAGCAGAGCAATTTCAACTTCTACTTCAACTTCGAAACTTTAATTTAATAACTGTCATTTGAAGACTCAGGGATGTAACTAAAATGAGAATCCTTATTCACTCTGTATATCTATAATGATATGATTTCTGGGTCTAGGTAAATAATGATCAGCTCTATACTAGGTCCCACTGGACCTAGAAAGATGCATTCAGGGCAAAATATCTTTGACATCGTTTGCATCACCTTCCTGGCAAGTATGTACCTTGGGTATTTCCAACTCTGCAGATTAGTGTCAGTTCGGAACCATAACTAACAGCCCACAGAAGATCTGGATACTTCTGTTTTCCTAATGTGGGATTACCATCATAAATGGCTGCAAGCCATTCACAAGAAGGCTTAGAGGAAGACATGCAGTGTAAACCTTGGCTAAGTTCCAGGGACTTTCCTCAGAGTAACCTTGTCTCATGGCAAGTCAATGTTTTCAGTGGCTATAAACTAGCTTAGGTCAGAGATTTATGTAAATTGTATTTCCCTATTAGAACATCCTGAAATTGTTGGTATCCATTTTGTCCTTTATTTACAAGACAAATATCACCTTGGTTGGTTTCCCATCGCCTTCACTTCTTAAAAACCACCTATTCCAAGAGACATTGCCACAAATGTCTGAACAAAATACTTGGCTACCACCTGGAGTTTGTGGTTTATTCCATGATTCAGTCTATCTTGTCTCGAGAGTTATTCACTACAATATGACTCCTGGGATCTCTGTTTGTGTTTTAGTTAGATAGTCTACGTTTTAATTGCAGCAGAAGGCAAATGACCACGTGATGTTAATAATGTCTATTTGCATGCCTCTGTGCCACAGAAAAAATGCCTTGCCCTCCTCCTGTCCTTCTTTCCATGATGCCACTGGTGATCTTTTAAGTAAGTTAGATGCTATTGGGTGCCATAGATTTCCTTTGTCCCATTTCCCACCCTGATTGGTTTATACGTCCTACCTTCAAATACATTAACAATCCAATTCCAACTGAATTATTTACTGGTAACACTTCTAGTATCTGCAAGTAACAGATGGACACTTAACTGATTAATCTGGGGACTGTTTAAAAAAGGATTATTCCAAAGGCATGCATGTAGTATAGAAAACCCCCAAGGAATACTGTGCCTACTCTAAAACAAGTAACTTCTGGGAGCTATCACTTTTTTTTTCCTTATTTTTAAATACTTTTTTGTCAAAAAAGGTTCCATAGGATTCCATATAACACCCAGTGTTCTTCCCCACAAGTGCCTTCCTCCATCACCACCACCTCTTTTCCTCCTCCAACTCCCCCTTCAATCCTCAGTTCATTTTCAGTATTCAATAGTCTCTCAGGTTTTGCATCCCTCTCCAACTATCTTTTCCCCTTCCCCTCCCTATGGTCCTCTGTTAGGTTCCTCCTGTTAGACCTATGAGTGCAAACATATGGTATCTGTCCTTCTCTGCCTGAATTATTTCGCATAGCATGACACCCTCAAGATCCATCCACTTTGCTACCTTTTTTTTTCTTTGCATGAAGACAGAAAAGTCTTCAGCAATGGAGGAAGGGCTTTAAAATGGGTCATTTGGTAGGAGCTATGATCTAGGTCTGGGCCAGCTGTGGCATCTTTGCAAGAAAGAAGACTAGGGAAAACCACTCAGACCTCACTCTCTTCCCCACCAGTGATAATCACTGGCTAAATTAATTAAGTAGATGCAGACCAAAGGGGCCCACTGATACAGTTAACATAGCTGAGTATCCTAGAAAATAGAGAAGGTTGGAAAGATGGAGAATGGATCTGGAAGGACAAATGAAAGTATTCAACACTTAACAAAAATAGCAGTATTGTTGAACACACGTGCTTTAATAGGAAGATATATGTATATGAATATACATGTTTATATGTAATATGTGTGCACATATAGGCTTAGTGTAACTTCTACACAAATCAAGAGAAAATGAGAATGCAAACTATGACTGATCGCATTTTCACCAGCGAATCAGTCTCACTAAATGAATTCTCCATTATTAAATAAGACCCAAAGTGTCAACACACACTTTTGTTTAATTGTCTTGTTAGTTATTTCCCAAGCTATGAAATCCTGAGAGGTTTCAGGAATCTACAACTCTGGGGATCCAGGAAGTGATATAAAATTCCTGAGGCAAGCAAATTTGATTCCCGTGGACATGATGGTGTCACAGAAAATTTTAGGTAAGTTGTCTCATCCAGATGTGAGAGATAGATGGAAATTTTCACTCGTTCCTCACATTCAGGACAAAGATCATGTGCATTCCAAGATACCATAAATGCGAAAGAAAAAGCCTCTATTGAAATATCTTCACCATCTTCTTATTATAGCTTTTGAGACTGTTGACTTCATAGGAAAAGAGAGCATATCTTAGTATGAGACCAAAAAAAAGTGATCATTATTATTCAAAAAACAAGGAGAACAAAAAACATTCTTAATATCACAGAGCCTGGGACTACAGAATTAAGTAGCAGAGATTATTACAGACACTTGGCCAAGGAGATCCAAAAAAGCTCAATTTTTTTTTCCATTTCAAATGCTTTTAAAAAGGATAACATCATATGGTATTTTAGGGAATTCAAGACAAAAGGACCTAGCTCTAAACACAGAAATTCATATTCTCTTAATCATGGGTGGAAATATATTATTCAGGGGAGAATATAAAAGTATAACTTGAGTTAGGAAGCATAACATGTTGGCTGGTTAGCGATCAGCCAGATGACTGTGATCAGATTGGCAACACAGACCTCAACTCTTCAAGCCAATCTCTACCCAATGAAATACATGCCCTACTTGGTTTTGTTCCGGCAAGAGCATTCAGAGTAGATCTGTTTATAGCTCATCTCCTTAAATGTATAGCATTATGCAAACATTTATAATTCCTGGAGCCTTCATAACGTTGTAATGACAGGCAGACGCTTGCGGTAAAGTGTAAGAATATTATAATCGATATCTATTTCAGTATTTCTCAGACTCGGCCTATAGACCATCTGCATTACATGCACTTGGACTGCTTTTCTGATAGTAAATTCCTGCCTATGCCTCCTGCAGACACTTCGCTAAACTAGAGTTTCTGAGGCTGGGCCAGCCACATAATTTGAGAACCACTGGTTACTTGAGTGTTGTTTATGATGTGGCAGGGACTGTGGCTAGTTTTTATTTGAGGTTTTTCTTTCCCACAACCCAAAGGAGAAATCAGTTATCTCTGCCTTACATATGAAG
>NC_043710.1:12843526-12844961 GCF_006229205.1 Suricata suricatta | reverse complement strand
ACTTGGAGCCTGGAGCCTGCTACAAATTATGGGTTTTTCTCTCTGTCCCTCCCTTTCTCACATTCTCTCTCTCTCAAAATTAAATAAATAAACATTTTTTTAAAAAGGTACAAAAGTCACCACGTAAAATACAGAGATGTGGAATGGAGTTTCTTACCAGAGTGATGACATCTTTTAAGGAACATTTTTGAAGAGTGTGGTTGGAGTTTTGACTATCACAAAGATCACAGGCCTATTTAGTAAGCAGTAGACGAGGATGAAAAATTTTGCGCGTTTGGGGAACTGCAGTCCAAAAATGTCCCACTCTATATCCAGTGTCTTGATGGACATTTGTGGTTTGAAGAAAGATCTTTAGAATTATGTCGGTTTGAAATCTTCTCCTCTTTACAAGCATACACTATATTTTCCAAGGTTTTACCATAAATAAACTTGCCTACAAATTCAACTTTGAGTAAAGATTGCCATTAATTTGTTTGGAACTTCATCAAGAATTATTCACTTGGTCAAAAAATCTTTTCACTAATGGAAAAGTCGCTGTTGATATCTGAATCAGTTATCTGTGTGTGATGATTCTATTTAACCAAGTATTCCAGCAGTTACATATTGAAATTCATTTTAGAATAAATCCTATAATTATCATATAATAGTTACATTTTGAGCGACTTTTTTTTGTATCACTTTACATTTGAATTAGAATATTTTATTAACATATACACGTATGTTGTAGGTAGGTTATATTAACTACACGTCATTTTCAGTGCATAAAGGAAGAATTTTAAAGGTTTGTTATAAACTGTGAGTTTCTGAATGTGATAAATATGAGAATTGTTACTACAAACAGTATCAAGCTGGGATAAGTGTCTTTATAAGCACTGTACATGGTGCTTATAAAGATACGAAATAATGTTAAGTCCAGGCTGTCAGACCTAAAAGACTTACAATGACAAAAAAATACTTTTTATTTGACATAACCAGATGGATTAATTTATTGATCTCCACTCTGAAATTTCTCTCTGATTCTCAACGTGTTTCTTTCACTGGGACTCATGAAACATGTGCCTCAACACAATAGCGGAGGGGGGAATCTTTCTCTGAGATTGTGGAAGAAAACTGTGTAGGAGACACCAAATTTTACCTTAGGGTATTTGGCTGGGCTCTAGAACTAAATTTGCAAAAGACAGATTGACAGAAGAAAGCATACAAATGTATTTAAAGTAAATATTACATGACATGGGAATGCTCAGATGAAAATGAAGATATCAACACGTGAGAAAACCTGATTTCGTTAATATGCATGTTTGAACAAGAGAAACAACTGTGGAAGAGTAACTAAAATAGATGGGGAAGGTCAAGGAAGATAAATACTATTTTATTTTATTTTTAAAATGTTTATTTACTTACTTTGAGAGAGAGTGGAGGAGGGGCACAGAGAGAA
>NC_043710.1:12836086-12843426 GCF_006229205.1 Suricata suricatta | reverse complement strand
AAAAATTTTAAAAAATTTAAGTAAAAAAAAGTAATAATAATAAAAAATACATACAGAAAAAGCCGAATAGAAAAAAAAGAAGAAAAAAAAAGAAAAAAACTTATTAAAAAAGCAAAAAAAAAAAAAACAGCAGCTCCCACTCTTGGATAGGCGTGGTTTGATGTGGTGAGTCTTGGAGGCTGCTCTCAGAGGCTCTGCCTTGGTGTTTGCGGAGATTAGATAGGCAGGTGGCACACCAAGTTCTGTGGAGCAAGAACTGTAGGCCACTCTAATGAGTCTGATCTCCTTTTGCCGCAGTTGAGCAGAGTTGTATTTTCCAGGCCTGCCTCGGTTCAAAGTTCCAGTCCATGCACTCTTTGTGCTACCACAGATGGTGTTTTTGTTTTGGTTGCTGGCTTCTTAGAGGGAGTAACCGGTTTGTCTTGGCTCAGGCTGGGATTTCGGCTGACCCTGCCTGAAGCGAGATGCGCAGCAGGAGGTGAAGTGCGCACCGTCTCAGACCCAACCCCCAGCGGGGATGGTGTTAGCGTTGGGGGAGGAATGAGTGCGCACCTGTTGCCTGAGGTGGCGCTGGGAGCTGCTGGAATTGAGCTGGGAGCTCCTGTGGCCTGTGCGCTCACCCAGGTCTCCACCGCCGCCAATTCCCTGCCGGGATCACGCAGAGGTGGGGGCTCTTTTTTCCCTGTTGGCACCCAGGATTCAGGTTTCAAGGGGCCAATGCTGGGGGCAAGATGCGCCGTGGAAATGAGGTGCGTGCTCTCACTCCCAAAACCGAGGTCGAAGTGAGCACCCCTATCACCGCCGTGGCAGCGGTCGCTGACTCCTCGCCAAGATGGCACCGGGCTGGAAGCTGTTCCTTCCCTTGCACGCCACCTGGGTTCGGGATTTAGGCTACCCAGCAGTTATCTATGGAGTGAGCTTCTCTCTTCAAGCACAGTTAAGCGTTCTTTACCTCTTCCCCAGAGACAGTATTATGAGCGTGTTCAGTCTCTCTGTCTCTTCCCTTTGTCTCTCGGGCTCCACGCGCCTGCCCTGCCTTGTGCTGGGGCTCCCACCTCCCCTGCCCATCTCCGGCTGGCCCGTTTTCCAATCTCCCCAGTTCGCACTCACTCACTCAGGTATCCTTCAGGTTCTCTTCCTTCTGGAGTCCGTATTTTCTCCTTCCGCTCTTGCAGATGAGAACAATGTCCTTCTCAGTTCAATCGATGGGACAGACGAAGTTTAGAGAGCTCCCTTCCTCTCCTCCATCTTGGCTCCAATGTTAATTTATTTTTAAGAGACAGAGCATGAGTGGTGGATGGGAAGAGAGAGAAGGAGACACAGAGTCTGAAGCAGGCTCCAGGCACTGAGCTGTCAGCACAGAGCCCAATGTGGGTCTCGAACCCACAAATCACGAAACTTGAGTTGAAGTTGGATGATGAACCAATTGAGCCACCAACACAGCCAAGGATACAAAATTGTTTTTAATGCAAACTGACTTTCTCCTTTCTATTTCTCAAGATGGAAGGCACTTGTCTCTTGCAGAGCTGACTTCCGGTGATCCCCACCCCCACCCTAGCCTCCTTTCCCAGGAGCATGTGGCTCTGCTGCTTTCTGAAATACCTGTTTGTCCCCACTCTGAGCCCCCCACGCTCATTCACACAGATCCTCAGGAACATACAAAACAGAGGAGGAGCTGGGCTGAAGCACCTCCAGAGCTCCCTTGCCCCTGTATTTAGTGGGAGCCCAGCACTGAACTGACCTTTCCCCTGAGCCCAAGATATGGTCAGACGCCCCTGTGGGGACCCCTCTGTTTTTACCTGTTGCCCCCCCCCATTTCTGCTGTTCCAGGTTTAGCAGTTCACCTGCCAACATGTTCATCACCGTCTTCCCTCTCTCCTTCCCCAAGGACCTCCCCGGATTTCTTTCAGCCAAGCCATTAATCTGGAGACAGAAAAAAAAAAATTCTCCAAATGTCTATCTGTAACGTATTCATTCATTCATGATCTCCACCTTGTAGATCCTCAATCCCTTTCCCTCCAGACAAAAAAATGATTTAAAAGTGATGAATTGGGATCCCTACCCATGTATCTTCCAAGTCTTTGATGGAAACACTAATCTCTGTACTTCTCTGCAGGTTGCAATTTTGTTTACTGATGTATTAGAGCAATTTCAACTTTTACTTAAACCTCAAAACATTAATTTAATAATCCTCATTCCAAGAGTAGGGATGTAACTAAACTGAGGATCCTGTTTCACTTTGTATATCTATAACAATATGATTTCTGGGTCTGGGTAAATAATGATCGGCTCTATACCAGGTGCCACTGGACCTACTGAAAGGTGCATTCAGGGCAAAATTATCTTTGACGTCATTTGCATTACCTTCCTGGCAAGTATGTACCTCGGGTGTTTTCCATCTCTGCAGACTAGTGTCAGTCCAGAACCATATCTAATAACCCACAGAATATCTGGGTACTTCTGTTTTCCTAATTTGGGATTCCCATCACAAATGGCTTGTAGCCAGTCACAGGAAGGCTTGGAGGAAGATGTACAGTGCAAATCTTGGCTAAGTTTCAGGGACTTTCCTCACAGTTACCTTGCCTCACCATAGGTCAATGTTTTCAGTGGCTGTAAACTAGCTTGTGTCACAGAATTATGTAAGTTGTATTTCCCTATTAGAACATTCTAAAATCGCTTTTATCCAAGTTAAAAAAAATCATTTATTTACAAGACAAATGTCACCTAGGTTGGTTATTCATCGCCTTCACATCTCAAGAACCACCCAATCCATGAGACATTGCCACAAATGTCGGAACAAAATACCTGGCTACCACCTGGAGTTTATGCTACATTGGGAAATCCATTCCATCTTGTTTCTAAGTTATTTACTGTAATATGGCTCCCTGACTACCAGTTTGTATTTTAGATAGTCTACATTTAAATTGCAGCAGAAGCCAAATCACCACATGATATTAATAATGTCTTTTTGCATGCCTCTGTGCCACAGAAAAAAATGTCTTGCCCTCTACCTGACCTTCGTTCCATGATGCCACTGGTGATCTTTTAGGTAAGATTGATGCTACTGGATGTCATAGATTCCCTTTGTCCCATTTCCCAACCCGATGGGTTTATACGTCCAACCTTCAAATATATGAACAATCCAATCCCAATTTAATTATCTCCTGTTACTATTTCTAGTAACAGTACCTGGCAAGTAACAGATGGACACTTAAACTGATTATTTCGGGGATGGCTTAAAAAGGGATTATTACAAAGAAATGCATGTGGTAGAGGGAACTCCCAAGGAATACTGGGTAAACTCTAAAACCAGTAATTTCTGAGTGCTATCACCTTTTTTATCTTTGCATGAAGACAGAAAATTTTTGAGCAATGGAGGAAGGGCTTTGAAATGGGTCATTGGGTAGGAGCTATGATCTAGGTCCGGGCCAGCTGTGGCATCTTTGCAAGAAAGAAGACTAGAGAAAACCACTCAGACCTCACTCTCTTCCCCACCAGTGATAACCACTGGTTAAATCCATTAAGTAGATGGACACCAAAGGAGCCCACTGATACAGTTAACATAACTGAGTATCCTAGAGCAAAGAGGAAGTTGAAAAGATGGAGAATGGATTTGGAAGGACAAAAGAAAGTATTCAAGACTTAACAAAGGTAGCAGTATTGTTGAACACAGGTGCTTTAATAGGCAGATGTGTATGAATATGAATATATATTTTTATATGTAATATGTGTGCACATATAGGCTTAGTGTAGCTTCTGTACAAATCAAGAGAAAATGAGAATGCAAACTATGACTTATTACATTTTCACTAGGGAATCACAGTCTTACAAAATGAATTTTCCATTATTAAATAAGATCTAATTGTTAACACACAATTTTGCTTAATTGCCTTGTTAGTTATTTCCCAAGCTTATGAAATCCTGAGAGGTTACAGGAATATATAACTCTGGGGACCCAGAAAGTAATATAAAAGTTCCTGAGGCAAGCAAATTTGAATTTCGTGGACATGATGGTGTCACTGAAAATTTTAGGTGAGTTGTCTCACCCAGACGTGAGAAGTAGATGGAACTTTTCACTTGTCCTCACAACCTGGACAAAGGTCATGTGCATACCAAAATGTCATAAATGCTAAAGAAAAAGCCTCTTTTTTTCCCTTTGTCTTTCTGTCTTTATTTCTGTTTTCCTTTTTTTAAAAATAGTTTATTGTGAAATTCATTTCCATATAACACCCAGTGCTCTCCCCACAAGTGCCCTCCTCCATCACCACCACCTCTTTCTTCCCTCCCCCTTCCCCTTCAACCCTCAGTTCGTTTTCAGTATTCAGTAGTCTCTCAGGTTTTGCATCCCTCTCTCTCCCCAACTCTCTTTCCCTCTTCCCCTCCCCCGGGTCTTCCATTAGGTTTCTCCTGTTTTCCTATTATACCTATGAATGCAAACATATGATATCTATCCTTCTTTGCCTGACTTATTTCGCTTAGCATGACACCCTCGGGGTCCATCCACTTTGCTACAAATGGCCACATTTCATTCTTTCTCATTGCCACCTAATACTCCATTGTATATATATACCACATCTTCTTAATCCTTTCATCAGGTGATGGACATTTAGGCTCAGAAAAAGCCTCTTCTGAAATATCTTCACCATCTTCTTATTGTAGCTTTTGTCAACTTCATAGGAAAAGAAAGCATACATTAGGATGAGATAAAAAAATACAAAAACAAAAACAAAAAAGGCAATCAATATTATAGAAAGGACAAAGGACAAAGAAAAATATTCGTAATATCTACAGAGCTATGGAAGCAAAAGAATGAAGTAGCAGAGATTATTAGTGATTCTTCAAGGCTAAGGAATTCCCAAAAGTTCAAATTTCTTTCCATTTCAAATGCTTTTAAAAAGCATAACATCATATGGTATTTTTGAGAATTCAAGACAAAAGGACCTATCTCTAAACACAGAAATTCATATTCTCTTAATTATGGGTGGAAATATATTATTCAGGGGAGAATACAAAAGTATAACTTGAGTTAGGAAGCATACCGTGTTGGCTGGTTAGCGATCAGCCAGATGATTGTGATGGGATTGGCAACACAGACCTCAGCTCTTCAAGCCAATCTCTACCCAATGAAACACATGCCCTACTTGGTTTTGTTCTAGCATTAGCATTCAGAGATCTGTTTATAGCTCATCTCCTTAAACGTATAGCATTATGGCATTATGCAACACATTTATAACTCCTGGAGTCTTCATAACATTGTAATGACAAGCAGATGCTTGCAGTAAAGTGTAAGAATAATATAATTGATATCTATTTCAGTATTTCTCAGATTCGACCTATAGACCATCTGCATTACATGCACTTGGACTGCTTTTCTGATAGTAAATTCCTGCCTATGCCTCCTGCAGACACTTCGCTAAACTAGAGTTTCTGAGGCTGGGCCAGCCACATAATTTGAGAACCACTGGTTACTTGAGTGTTTATGATGTGGCAGGGACTGTGGCTAGTTTTTACTTGGGTCTTTCCCACAACCGGAAGGAGAGATCAGTTATCTCTGCCTTACATATGAAGAAATTGGTACTTCACAATATTGACTAGTAAGGGGGAACTTGAGTACTTGTGAATCTCCCAAAAGTCAAATGCTTTTTCCATGATATCTGGGTATCTCTCGTTTTGAGTATTCAGCTCTGATTTTAAAGGAATGCTTTCTGTCCATTATGATGTTAGGACAGAATATCTACTGCTGATATCAAAAACACCTTCATAGTCCCACTCCATTTAGGCAACTATTTGGTGAGCTTTTTTTCATTTTATTCATTTTATGATTATTATTCCTTTTTTTTTTCTATTTATGTTTGCAAAGAACAAGGCTGGGATTAGTGGTGCCAGAAAATGCTTATGGGATCATCAAATAATTCTGCTGATGGTTTAAGAGTCAAATGACATAATTAGACGCCACCCAGGAAAGTAATTCTATTGTTTTCTATCTTTTTCCATCTCCGGGTTGCTCAGTCATTCATTCAATCATTCATTTGTTCATTCACTCAATATTTACTGTGTGCCTATTATATGCCAGATATTATTCTAGACACTAGGCATCTGATAATGAATGGAACAGACAAAAATCTCTGCTTTCATGGAATTTACATCCAAATGGGCTTTTATCTCTTTGTGGCCCCTCTGTAGGCTGATGAAAAGTAGAAATTTACTACTCAGATATTCTCCAGTTATTTTCTATTTCTTCACCTTTCCCCACAGAAATCCTGGGAAACTCACAAAGTGGGGTACCTGAGGGCTCAGCCGCTTGAGTGTCCACCTTTGGTTCGGGTCATGATCTCATAGTTCATTGGGTCAAGCCCCGTATCAGTCTCTGTGCTGACAATTTTGAGCCTACAGCCTGCTACAAATTCTGTGTGTCTCTCTCTGTCCATCGCCTGCTCACATTTTCTGTCTCTCTCTCTCTCAAAATTAAATAAATAAACATTTCTTAAAGGGGTACAAAAGTCACCACGTAAAATACAGAGCTGTGGAGTGGAGTTTCCTGTCAGAGGGATAAAGTATTTTAAAGAACATTTTTGAAATGTGTGGCTGGATATGTGACTGTCACAAGGATCACAGGCTCTATTTAATAAGCAGTAAACAAGGATGAAAGTGATTTGCATGTTGAGGAAGGCTCAACCCAAAAAAAGTCCCACTCTTTACATTTAGTGTCTTGATGGACATTTGTGCTTTGAAAAAAGATCTTTAGAATTATGTCAGTTTGAAATCTACTCCACTTTACAAACATACACTATATTTTCCAAAGTTTTACTATAAATCAACTTGTCTAAGAATTCAACACGGAGTAAAAATTGCAACTAATTTTGTTAGGAACTTCATCAAGAATTATTTACCTTGTCAAAAAATCTTATCAGTAATAGAAAAGTCACTCTTGATATCTGAATCACTAATCCATAGGTGATGAGTTTATTTCACCAAGTATTCCAGCAGTCACATACTGAAATTCACTTTATTTTAAAATAAAACCAATAATTATTATCATATAGTAGATTGTTAGCTACTTTTCTTTTTTTATCACTTTACATTTGAGTTAGGATAGTTTACTTACATAAACATACAATAGTTGTAGGTAGGTTATATTAACTATACGTGTCATTTTAAGTCCACAAAGGAAATATTTTAAAGGTTTGTTATAAAGTGGAAGTTTCTGAATGTGATGAAAATAAGAATTATTACTACAAACAGTATCAGGCTGGGATAAGTGTCTTCTTAAACACTGTACATGGTGAGTTAGAAAAGCTGGAGGATAATGTTACGTCCAGGCTTTTAGACCTAAAGACTTC
>NC_043710.1:12831495-12835986 GCF_006229205.1 Suricata suricatta | reverse complement strand
AAGCACTTGAGAAGATGCTTAACATCATTAGTCATTAAGAGAATGTAAATCAAAACCACAATAATATACCACATCACACGCTGTAGGATTGCTAAAATCAAAAAGACAATGATTTGTATCAGAATAAGGAAAACATGGAATGCATATGTGATTGAAAAATAGCAAGGCTACTTTGAAAGACAGTTTTGTAGTTTCTCAGGATGTTAAACCTAGATACACCATGTGACTCAGTATTTCTACTCCTAGGTATCTACTCAGAATGAATGTAAATTTGTCTATATAAAAGATCTACAAGAAGGTTCATTGCAGCCTTATTCATAATTGGCACAAATTACAAACAGTAAAACACACATCAATTGACGAACGGGTGAAATAAAATGGTATATCCATATAAAGGAATGTTATCTGGCAATAAAAACAAAGTAATGATACATGCTACCACATTAATGAAAAAGAGAAGTATGCCAAAATGCCATTTTTGCGGCAGCATAGTGTGCCACCTTTCAAATGTCCCCGCCTTCCAAACTTCGGGGACTTTCCCATTTCTCATGGATTTTGAACAACTGGTCCATTTGCAAAGAATGTTTCCTCTCACTGTCTAAGTTTAATTAGCTACTCTCCGAATTCATTTTCACTCCACCATCCAGTATTAATTCTTAATTATTTCTAAAATTAACTGAAAATAGTTCTACACTTATTAATTTCTTTATCACGAATGTTTCCCTTCGAAATAAGGTCTGCATAGAATAAGGGTTAGCCCTATTGTCCTCATTACTGTACCCCAGTGCTTAGATGGCATCTGAAGCTTAAGAACTATTTTCTTAAAAAATGAATGAGCCCCCAAGATCATTCAAGCTTTCCTATTGTTAAATGCATTTCACTGAAATGACTATGTTGAGACTCAAAAACTCCCATCAACTGCCCTAGCAAGGCAAGATTCCCACTCTGATATCCCTTAGCCTAAAATCCATAACCTTGACCACATTTCTTGGGCATATAACAGAGAATGATCTCCTGTAGTATTGGTTGAGGGTACTAAACTATTCACTCTTCCATTTGTAGGTGATATCTCTTTAAGCCATGGAGAGAAGCAATCATACAGTGACTGAGTTCATTCTGGTGGGCTTCACCACAGACCCAACAATGCAGCTGGTGCTGTTTGTGGTATTCCTTGGCGTGTACTCACTGACTGTGGTAGGAAATATCACCCTCACGGTGTTGATCTGTAACGACTCCCGGCTGCACACACCCATGTATTTTTTCATTGGGAATCTGTCTTTTCTGGATCTCTGGTATTCCTCTGTCTACACCCCAAAGATCCTCATGACCTGCATCTCTGAAGACAAAAGCATCTCCTTTGCTGGCTGTGCCACTCAGTTCTTCTTCTCTGCTGGGCTGGCCTACAGTGAGTGTTACCTGTTGGCCGTCATGGCTTATGACCGCTACATGGCCATCTCAAAGCCATTGCTTTATGCTCAGGCCATGTCAAGGAGATTGTGCATCTGTTTGGTTATATATTCCTATACTGGAGGGTTTGTCAATGCAATAATACTCACCAGCAACACATTCACGTTGGATTTTTGTGATGACACCGTAATCGATGACTTTTTCTGTGATGTCCCACCCTTGGTGAAGTTGGCATGTGATGTGATGGAGAGCTACCAGGCTATGCTCTACTTCCTACTGGCCTCCAACGTCATCACCCCCACGATGCTCATCCTAGCCTCCTACTTGTTCATCATCGCTGCCATCTTAAGGATCCGCTCCACCCAGGGACGCCGCAAGGCCTTCTCCACCTGTTCCTCCCACCTGGTCTCTGTCACCTTGTACTATGGCTCCATTCTCTACATCTATTCTCGCCCAAGCGCCAGCTATTCCCTTGAAAGGGATAAAATGGTGTCCACATTTTATACTGTGTTGTTCCCCATGTTGAACCCCATGATCTATAGTCTGAGGAATAAGGATGTGAAAGAGGCCCTGAAAAAACTCTTCCATTTCAAACATTTAGAAGTCTGAATTCACATATATGTCTCTAATCAGTGCTCAGGAATATGCATTGCTTCAAAGGAAAGGAGGAATTGGCTTTAAAAAACTAAAAACTAAACCAATACAAAGAAAACAAGGGGCACCAACAAGGGGTATCACTGTAGGCTAAGTCCCACTTGGGCTCAATTCATGATCTCAGCATTTGTGGGTTCTAGCCCCACAAACCTGGAGTCTGCTTTGGATTCTGTGTCCCCCTCTCTCTTTGTTCCTTCCCTGCTTGTGCTCTTTCTCTCTCAAAAATAAACATTAGAAAAAAAATTTAAAACGAACCAAAAAACTACCATTTTTTATATTTAAACAAATACGATGAAAAAGTTTTATTTATATTAGTTTGATTTACTCTAGTGATCAGATTATATATTATAAAATATTGATTCAACCTAATACTAATATAGTTTGTAAAAATTAGCATTTACCTTGCTATCTCTCTTAAGGTTACTTATTTTTCCCCCTACTCTCTGTGCTTTATGCAAATGTGAAGAAATTCTAGAGACTTATTTTAACCCACACGTACAGAATTTCTACAGTAGAAGAATTTAAAAAATATTAAGAATACTGTGATGAAAAGAGAAGACAGTGTGGCATTATTTGATTAATGTAGAGGAAAAGAAAGATCAAAAGGTTCAGAGAAAATACAAATGCTGAAGTGAATACACCTATTTGTCCTAAAATTTTAATTTAAATGCATATTACAAATGTGCCCATTACAATGTCGTCAGGATCAGTTCCTTGATTTCTCTTTCTGCTGCTTCATTATTGGTGTGTAGAAATGCAACCGATTTCTGTACATTGATTTTATATCCTGTGACTTTACTGAACTCATGTATCAGTCCTAATAGCTTTAAGTGGAATCTTTCGGGTTTTCCACATAGAGTATCACGTCCTCTGTGGAGAGTGAACATTTGACTTCTTCCTTGCCAGTTTGTATGCCTTTTATTTCTTTTTATAGTCTTATTTCTGAGGCTAAGACTTCCAGTACTATGATTAACAACAGTGGTGACAGTGGACAACCCTGTCATGTTCCTGACCTTAAAGGAAAGGCCTCAGTTTTCCCCAGTGAGGGTGATATTTGCTGTGGGTCTTTCATATGTGGCCTTATGATACTGAAGTATGTTCCTTCTATTTCTACTTTCATGAGAGTTTTTATAAAGAAAGGATGCTGTATTTCATCAAATGCTTTTTCAGCATCTATTGAGAGGATCATATGGTTCTTAGCCATTCTTTTATTAATGTGGTGTATCATGTTGATTGATTTGTGAATATTGAACTAGCTCTGTAGCCATGTAGTAAATCCCACTTGATTATGTTGAATAATTCTTTTAATGTAGCATTGAATTTTATTTGCTAGTATTAATTCTAGTATGTCTGTTCAAATTTTCTGTTTCTTTCTGTTTCAGTTTGGTACTGCATGAGTTTCTAGGAATTTGTCCTTTTTTCCAGATCACCCAGCTTTTCAGCATATGTTTTTTCATAATATTCTCTTAATGTATTTCTGTGGTGTTGGTTGTGGTCTCTCTTCTTTCATTCATGATTTTATCTATTTCAGTCCTTTCTCTTTTCTTTTTGACAAGTCTGGCTAAGGATTTGTCAATTTTGTTTGACCTATCCAAAAAACCAGCATTTAGTTTCATTGATCCATCCTGGGGTTTTTTGTTTTGTTTTGTTTTGTTTTTGTTGTTGTCTGTTTCTGTATTTATAAAATAAAAATATATAAATTTCATTATAAATTAAAAAGAAATTAAAAGAAATAAATACATAAACAAATATGCTCATTACAGCAATGCTTATAGTCATTCAATAATAAAGTATTAACTTGTGAGACACTAGCTACTCATTTGTCACATGTAGCTAATAATCTATTATTTTCACTGAGGTTGTAAAGAGTATTAAAAAATCAACGAATTCTGCTATGTACTGAGTATTGAACTATAAGTTTCATTATATTTAAAATCTTCCAGTGGGGGAGAAAAGTTGTGTCTAGAATATAGTGGGGCTGTTGTTGGTTTATTTGTTTTGGTTTGTTCCACTTGGTGTGGATCATTTCCTTCATGGGGAATATGTGGTGTTAGGAGTGAGGGAGTGTAAAGCAGAGTACTCATCCTAACCTCCCTGGAGAGATCACTCTTTTGAGGTGATACACAATTCCAGAGACACATATCTCTCCAAAGATTTAGAAAAGTATTTTGGCTGTTTGTTTTTTTGCTTCTTCTAAACCACTCTTAACCATACTGCCTAATATTAAGTTGATGTAGAAGACACAACCTTTAGAAGGATATTTTCTATACACTCAATTAAAACTTTATGACAAAATACTGAGAGAATGCCTTACTAAAAGGTTTGCCATTCTAGATCTCTTCCCCACACAACACAATTTTCTTGCACGTCTGATTTGGCTCAGGTCGTGATCTCACAGTTCATGGGGTCAAGCCTCACATCAAGCTCTAC
>NC_043710.1:12830225-12831395 GCF_006229205.1 Suricata suricatta | reverse complement strand
ATCAGATATTTGATATGCAAATGTATTTTCCCATTCTCTGTGTTACCTTTTTATTTTATTGATGGTCTCTTTTGATGTACAATGGTTTTTAAATTTATTAAAGCCCAATAAATCTTTTTTCTTCTTGTTTGCTGTTGGTGTCTTATTTAAGAAAACATTGTTTAATTCAAAATCATAAGAGTTTGTTCTGTTTTATCCTAAGTGTTTTAGTTTTAATTCTTACATTTAGGTCAATGATCCATTTTGAGTTAATATATGTATGGTGTGAGGTAGGATCCAACTTCATTCTTTTGAGTATTCATATCTAGTCCCAACATCATTTGCTGAAAAGACTATTTTTCCCCACACTGAATTGTCTTGAAACCATTATGAAAACTCTGTTCACCATTATTTGTTTCCTATTGTCCTTATAGCAAATTACTTCACACTTAATGACTTTAAACAACAAAAATGTATTATTTTAGAGTTTCTCAGGTTAGAAAGCAATCCAACATGGGTCCAACTGGGCTGAAATCAAGAGGCTGGTAGGGCTGTATTCCTTTCTGGAGGCTGTAAGGGAGGCTCAATTTCCTTGTCTCTTCCAGTTTCTAGAGGTTGCCCACATTCCTTGATTCATGGTTCCTCTTCTCCATCTTCAGAGTCAGCACCATTGTATCTGTCTGGCCAGTCTTCCATAGTTGCATCTTCCTTTGGCTCTCAACTCTTCTGCCTCTTTTAACTTTTAAGGACTCTTGTGATCACATTCAGCATCGGTGATTATCCAGGAAAAACTCTTGTTTTTAATTAATTAATTAGTTTATAACAAGATTTAATGTACATTTATTCTTTTTAAAAATTTTAAATGTTCTTTTTTATTTATTTTTGAGAGACAGAGAGATACAGTGTGAGCAGGGGAGGGTCAGAGAGAGAGGAGGCACAGAATCTGAAGCAGGCTCCAGGCTCTGAGCTGTCAGCACAGATCCTGACACGGGGCTGGAACCCACAAACCAGGAGATCAAGAACTGAGCCGAAGTTTGATGCTCAACTGACTGAGCCACCCAGGTGCCCCAATGTACACTTATGCATAACATGTAGAACATACAAAGAGGTTTCACTGAAAAAATGATATTCATTAAGCTAGAGAAAAAGGAGGAATTTACATAACGTTTTTTCCTCTACTTTTTCTAAATA
>NC_043710.1:12821132-12830125 GCF_006229205.1 Suricata suricatta | reverse complement strand
TGGCACTTAGGAGGAAGATTATTAAAGAAATGACTCATAGCCATCATACTCATAACTATCAAGATTCACTAAAATCTATCTTGAATTTGAAATAAATTGCAATGAAAGTATGAATGTGAAAGAAAAGACATAAAATAAGTCAGAGTAAATCATGCTAAAGCAGCCCATATAGTTTCTCAAGATGTGTGTTTCCCTGTTCCCTCCTCCCTTCACTGGACGACTAAAAATTGGGGGGAAGAATGTGTCCCTCTAGCACCTGAAAATGAGGAGTAAGAAGTGAAAATATCACACACTAGTAGCTTAGTCAGCACTGAGAATCACAACCATGGAAATCCAAAAGCATGTCAACTTTATTCTCCTCTGTTCACCTCATGGTGTAAGTGAATATGTAATGACCCAGCATAATTACCAGACTGAATTAAAAATTCTAGATAACAGGCATGTCAATAGTGGAATCTGAATTCTATTTAAAAGATTGTGTGTGTGTGTGTGTGTGTGTGTGTGTGTGTGTGTCTGTGTCTGTGTAGTATTTGGCATAACAATGATCCTTTAGAGTCTTGCCAAACTCTGTATCCCTCTTCTAACTGAGCTGAGGCCAATGACAGGTCAAAACACTTACGTGACCCCAGTTCCAATTGCTTATCCTTGATCAGGAAGGACAGATGCTGGAGGCTACAGGCTTTTCTCTCTCCTCTGATATTTTGGCATGCTTTGTTGGACCCAATATATGTAGTTTCTCAACAGCCCTTTGAGACCATCTCCACAGAACAGCCTAGCAATATCTACCTCAGTCTCTAAAGAATCAATTAGAGTTTGCTTCGAGTATGAGGATGATATATTAATTAGGATAAGATAAAAATATTTTATTAAAATTTCACTCTTTTGTCATTAAGTCACAATATAATCATAAAGATGTCTGATAATCGAAACTCTCCAAAATGTTTTATTTAAAAAGTTTTAGAGTATATCATTTGTCTCTCTACCTTTTTTCTTTTTCATTTTCTTTTTTCCTGTCTTATTCATCAGGAAACTTCTATTAAGCCCTGATGTTATGGGTCAAATGGCAGTCCTCCCAAATCCATATGTTGACTAATAGTAATTCATAATATGTATTTGGAGACAGGGCCTCAACAAAAGTGATTAAGTTAAAACGAGACAGTTAGGGTGAGCCTTCCCTCACTCTGATCAGTATTTTCAGAAGCAGAAGACATGGACATTCGGACACACAAAGAGATACCCGGGCTACATGTATACAGAAAGATCATGTGAGGAGAAAAAGAGAGGGTGGCCATCTGCAAGCAAAGGAAAGATGCCTCAGAAAAAATCAAACTTAATGGCACCTTGATCTTGGCCTTTTAGCATCCAGAACTGTGAGAAAACAAATCCCTGTGTTTTCAGCCCCCCCATTCTGTAGTATTTTCTCATGGTAACACTCACAAATGAATATACTTGGTTACCAACAGTAAGGCTTTTTTCTGTGGTACAACGTCATGTTTTATATGTAAAATAAAGACATAAAATTAGGAATGTGAGACATCATGATTAAATAGTCTCTAATTTCTCAATAATTCATACGTCACATTGAACAAGCAAATAAAAAATCACAGACCCTTAATGACTGTAGTAGATTTTCACTATGATTCTTCTCATGGATATAATCCTCTTTGAAATCTATCTCTCTTTATTTACCTATTTCTATCTACATTTCCCCTTCTGTCTTAATACAGCTGCTACTCTTTTGCCCTCAATTCTTCTCATTGTTGAGGAAAATACTCTTTCACTGGAAGCTCTCTGTGACTCTAAGTTATTTGTCCTTTCCTGTATCTATCACCAAAAATATCTTTGTATCATGTCAAGAAGATGGAAGGAAGGAAGAAACAAAGGAAGGAAGGAAGGAACGAAGGAAGGAAGGAAGGAAGAGAAATGAGAAAAGAAAAGTTAAACTTATCTGCAAGGGCATTTTACAATAGAATTTTTATTTACAACTTCCTAACTCACTCTCCCACAAATGGGGCAATAACCTTTGGAGTGAGAAGTTCTGAGTTTTCATTCCTGTTTCCTTCCCTATGAACTGAAGGATTTGAATTAAGTCATTCAATCCATCTAATCATAACAATGATTCTATAAGCAATTTTATTATTCCCATTTAGAGATTAAAATATCTTACAGGTAATGTATGAACTGCCAAGTAAAAATTAAAAAAAAAAAAACTATTCTCCTTCAACCTTCTCAGAATCCTAGAAATTTTAGACTCTGTCTGCAGCTGGCAGGCATAGCTGTTGTTTCCAATGTCCCAGCCTCATCTATTTTAAGCACATTTTCAAATACATTAGCACCAAATAAAAAGAAAATTGCAGTGTTTGCACACTATCCTTTATTTTATTTTTTTGCTTCTTTTCATTATTTCTGAGAGTCTAGGTTAATAACAATGACATGGAGATAATCTAGAAAAAAAGACATAGCCATGTTTCCCAAGTATTTTCATTTTAGAATGTTGCCCTATATAACATTTTCGTCAGAGCATCTTTAACATCTTTATTTCTTAAGCTATAGATCAAGGGATTCAACATTGGTATCACCACAGTATAGAAGACTGAAACCAATTTATCCCTTTCTAGGGCATAGCTGGTACTTGGTCGGGAGTAAATGAAGAGAATAGAGCCATAGTACAAGGTGACAGCCGTCAGGTGAGAGCCACAAGTGGAGATGGCCTTGAGGCGGCCTTGGGTGGAGCGGATCTTTGAGATGGCAGCAGCGATGAAGAGGTAAGAGGCGAGGATGAGCACAGTGGGAGTGATGACGTTGGAGGCCAGTATGAAATAGAGCACAGCCTGGTAGCTCTCCTTCACATCACAGGCCAGCTTAACAAGGGGGGGCAGATCACAAAAATAATCATCAATGACATTGTTCCCACAGAAGCTCAGAGTAAATGTCTCACTGGTAATGATGGTTGAGTTAAGGAAGCCACCAAAGTATGAAACGGCAACAAGACTGGCACATAACCTTGAAGACATCGCCTGGCAATAAAGCAGAGGATTGGAGATGGCCATGTAGCGGTCATAAGCCATGGCGGCCAACAGGTAACACTCACTGTATGCCAGCCCAGCTGAGAAGAAGAACTGAGCGAGGCAGCCAGCAAAGGAGATGCTTTTGTCTTCAGCAATGCAGGTCATAAGGATTTTGGGAGCATAGACAGAAGAGTACCAGAGATCCAGGAATGAAAGATTTCCAATGAAGAAATACATGGGTGTGTGGAGGCGGGAATCAGCACAGATCAGAGAAATCAGGGTGATGTTCCCTGACAGACTGATGACATAGATGGTGAGGAAAATGACAAAGAGGACTCTCTGTAACCACAAGTCTGCCGTGAACCCTAAAAGTATAAACTCTTTCACTTGGGTGAAATTTTTCTCATCCATTGATTTTGGGTTTCTATGGTCCTTTTCTGTGGAGAGATTAATGACTGTGTCAGCATTTCAGTATATTAACCTCTCCTATCATTTGCCATTTGAGGTCACCGAAAAACCCAAGTTACGCGTATATGTTGTTCATTGTGAGACACATTCATGCTACAGTGGCTAACACCCATTTTAGGTAACTGAGAAATCAGTTCTGTGCAGCATAGGGAATTCAGTTATTATGCTCATAACACAGTGTGTGCCACCATATCTTTTTCCTTTGAGGATAGTTGACACACAGTGTTACACCAATTTCAAGTGTGCAACACAGTGGTTCAACAAGTTTATAGATTATGCTATGTTCACCACAAATGTAGCTGCCATCTGTCCCCATAGAATGCTGTGAAAATATCATTTACTATATTCATGATGCTGTACCTTTTAATCCCTGTCACTATGTATTTTTCAATGGCTTTTTCCTCCTTTTTGTGAGAGGGAGATTGAGCTGCTTCGTTTTTCTCTTTGCACTTGGGGTGATCGAGCACTCTGTGAAAGGTATGAAAAAGGAAGCTTGAAGGCATAATCTGGTTTCTCTTCTGGTCATTGACCCACTTTGTCTTTACTAGACAATTACATGAAGAAGCTAACTTTCATTAGTCTAAGCAAATTTTGGAATATCCTTGGAAATGTATTTACTATAACTTCCTTGAAAGCAATAAATAGAAATCTCTTACACTTGAGGGAAAAATTTAAAAACTTACTTTTGCTCATATGCTAAATGATGGACTGAAAACTGAGCAAGAAAAATAAAAAATTGTTTTCTTGGAATTGTATCTATTTGATGATAAAAATCTCTACTTTTTAACTTTAAAATACATAAATAAACACATACATACGTATGCTACAATTATTGTCAAAGTAGACATTCTTCATAATAAGCAAAAGATGCTTGGAATAAGTCACACTTTAATTCACTGAGAATTCAAGGCTGTCATTTTCACAAAGTATGTTCCCAGAAGTTAACTTGAAACTGTTTAGCAGCCCATGTATAAAATTAGTAGCATCCAAAAGACAGGCAAATCAACCAAGAGTTTGGGTTAAACATCACCATTCTTGTTACATTCTTATGTATGGAGACACACAATGAAGAACCCTTCTGACATTTACTTGTGTTCACTAATAGACATAAAGCTGGTTATACGCCTTGTTAGAGCCAAGGGACGCTCAGAAACAAAACATCTCCCTTCCCCAGCTCTCTAAGAGGTGGATGAATCTGAGAGTGGTCATACACATGGAACTGATGATCTCTTAATTCTCAGTCCCCTCCAGACCAAAAGTACCTGTGATCATATCTATATCTATATTTCTGTCTTAGATATTAAAGAAAGTGGTGAAATATATAAATAGACACAGATATAGGTACAGATAGATACAGATGGAGAAATAGATACAGATTGATTACATACAAATGGGTAGAGATAGAGTAGATAGATAGAGAGAAAGATGATAGGTGATAGATAGATGATAGATAGATAGATAGAAACTTGTACTCCTCTCAAGGAGCTTCTATGACATACACTGCCTAATGCAGGAAAAGAAACATTTTAAAGTCATGAAAATAGTGGCTCATTTTCATTGTCTACACTTTGACCTTCTTTAAAGGCTAATAGGTTGCCTGCAGGATATAAGGAGAGACAACAGTGGGCCAAACACTACTACATATAGCTACAGAAGGTTCCTGAGAGTGGAAACATTCATCAGATATACATCTAATTGTCTGTTTCACTGAAAAAGATAGGAACTAAAGATAAGACATTCGGAAACATTTCAGCTTTTGTCATCAAATACAAATAAAATCTTGTATTTCACAAAGTCAAGTTAGGATTATATTAAGAATTGATTGGGCGAGGGAGAGGTGGTCCATATAGTGATTTCCTGACTATTTTCCTCTAGTTAAAAACAATACTTACTTCATGAATATAAATAACGATTTCGTTTGAAGTTCAATGCAAGTTAGAATTTCTCACATCACCTTAAGGAAAAAACAATAACAACAACTGGAATGAAGAAAGGAGAAATCATTTATCATGACTGTAATTGGCCCAATTCACCTGAAAAGTCCATTTCTTTTGTGAGTTTCATTCAAAAAAGAATTTGAGATCAAACAGAATTTGGAAGAAAAGAGTAACCAATAAAATTGTCTGCAGGTAATAGATGCTCAAGAATTACTTGTAGTCCATCATAATAATGGTGATAATAATAACAAGGAAAAGGCCATTGAATGTTAGCTCTGAGCTTCGTTGAGTACCACTTAATTAAATTTGCCAGCTTGCAAACAATGAAACTGAGAAGATTTGAGAAGCTGAAATTGAGAGACAGAAACAAAGCCACATGGTTAGAACAAATTTTATCTCTACATCAGACCATAATTATATTCATACACTTGAAACATATCTAGTGAGCAACTCCTGGGTATCCAACACTGAATGAGATGTTGAAAGAGGTACAACTATGAACCAAGGAAAGGACTTAAGTGAGCTTACAATGGTTAAAAAGCAAGCCCGGGACAGAGATTGCCTAAGTGTGAACCCCAGAGCTACAACTCACTAGTTGTGTGAATGGTAGCAGGGCACGTGAACTCAGCAAGCTTCAGTTTTCTTATCTATAAAATGGAAATAACTTACCTTCCTCATTATAACTGTTGTGAGGATGAAATAACATATATAAAGGTTTTAATAAATATCACCAAAAATGAAAAATGAGCAAAAGTTAAAATGTAGATACAGTGCCTGTTCCTGCTGTTTGGAGGGTGTCAAATTATTAGATGATGTTATGCTTATACACTGTGGCTAGTGTGGTGGAGACATAACAATAAAGGGTCTCGAAATTATCACAGAATGGAGAGGGCACTAATGTAAAGGGAGACACAGAAAACATCGGAGAGCACCTAGAATTGCTAGGAAGCACACAGATTGCAAAAAGACAAAGCTATTTGGTGGAACTGTGTCAAGAACAAGGTGCCAGAGAGCATTTTTTTGGAAGGATAGAAAGAAGGAATAGGATCATGCTCCCTGAATGAATTCTTCAACTTTAGTAAGAGACTCTTTCTTAATGGGGTAGATCCCTCCCAAAATATGGCTGGAGAGATTAGACCAGGGTCATTAGTGCTTCTCTAAGCAGAAACTAAATCAGAAAAAAAAAATGTCACTGTTGTTGTTTGTGACCCTAGTGTAAATCACCAGTCCATCTCAATAACCTCACACCAATATGGCAACTTGATAATGTGTCAAGGTCCCATTCAAGACACAAAAGTTCATAAGTTACATCCTTCCTTCTCAGCCACTTCTGCTACTCACCACCACCATGCCCTTGAAGATGCAGACCCTCAGAATTCTTGCTCTTGTCTGGAAAAGTCTGCACTGCTACCACCTCTGGTTGGATTCAGGCATGTTGTTCCTTGTGCTTAGAATGTTCTTGCATGCTTCTCTCAAACCACATGCTTGGAGTCAAAAGTTAATCTAATACATTTGGTATTCCCCAACACCCCCTTGCATCAAAAGAGTTAGTCAGTCCCTGAACTTACGCTAGGTGGTCACTAACCCAATGTACTCCGGTCGCTAGCCCAAACTACAGTGTGTAGCATTGGGAACTCAGGGTTCCATCCACACCTCTCCCCCATTCTCAAATCTTTATGAGGAACAGTTACAATTCTAAGTGTTTGCAAGATACCAGGTACAGAGTTCAACATCTTATGAATATTATGTCTCTCAAACTTGAAACAATTTAAAGAGAGAAAGACCTATGTAGGGCAGCAGAGAATTTTCCTGAACATCGTGCAGTGGAGAAAAATGAAAAATATATGAGATAGCATTTCTTTAAGAAATAAAAGCTTTTTTAAAAACAGAAAATGAACAGCGACTTCTTTTAAGCCTGTGAATCATTTGGTCAATTAATGCATGTAAAGCATTAAGAACCTTGTTTAGAGTATATAATAATCAACATATAAATTTAGAATTAATATTTATATTGTTTCCATTTAATTTCTCTATTTTGAACATTTCAGTGAGTTTTACTTTCTTGGGGGAGATAAGGCACCAAAATTTTAGAAATTGTAATATAATGTGAAATTGATAACTAATTTTTGGTAAAATCTCACCCTGTAGCACCCTGAGGTGAATACAATAATGGAAAAGTGAGGAGACAAATTGACAATAGCATCAGCCACCCACGAGACAACATCCACTGTCATGATATTCCCAAATGCAAGAGGCCCTGAACCTGAATGAATAGAGAATTGGAATATATACACAGAGTTTCTATGATACGTATCTTCAATCCAAATCCCAATCATTGTGTGGTTATACTAAGAAACAGAAGTCCTAACATGAAAAACATTCAAAGAAATAACCACGTAGGAAATACCGAACACTCAAACATACCTCTCTGCTTCATAATAGATAACCTGCCCAACCACCAAATCAATGTATTTGAAGGCCAGAGTTTGGTTTACTTCATCGTGTTATCCTCTGAGGATACAATGCAGCCATAATAAAAATGAATCACAGGGGAAATGTGTCACAGTCTAATTGTTGATGCATCTACTGGGTCATGAGGATCTGATGGGTAGCCATCTAGCAATTAAATAAAGGAAAACCAATATAGATGATGATCTAATAGAGCTTCAAAGAGTATTGAGATACATGGGTTAAGAGAAACCTTTGGAAAAATATCCATGAAGTTCTCCAAAGGGTTTTATGAAACTAACACCCTTTTTGAATGAGCCATAAATAACCATAATGGAGTGTTGGAAATATTATGACCCTCTCAGTACTTAATTTTGTATTGGTTTTATGTTTGAATTTATATATAGTTGAAATTTTGTATAGCATTTGATAGTCTTTGTTTTTCAAGACCCATTCCATAAAACACTTTATTACAATATATTAGAAAACATTAGTTTTGTTTCCCACGTTCGTGTATTTCATGGGCATTTACCTGGTATCTGCTTTCATCAAATCATAAGAACCTTCATCAATTGTGAATGGTTAACTCTTCTTCTGCACAACGTACTTATAAAATGGTTGGAGCGAAGGGTGACAAGTCATAAAACCTCTTCTACCTTTTAGGGAGTCTGTGTCTCTCTTGTCCATTACATTTGCCTTGAACCACGTGTGTGTCCGAGGCCACATATCTAAATCTGTGTGCCCTGCCCTTTGCCAGAAGCTACTTCCTCCATTCCAGTCTAATGGTAGAAGGAGGAATTTCTCAGTGCTCAGAGGTGAATAACTAAATAAAAATATTTTAAGCCAAATTTTCATGGATTTGATTTTTGACCAAATTGGAAACTGAGTCAAATAGAAATAATGTATATCCAATTTAGCCATAGACCAAATATTTATTGAGAAGTGCCTATAGAGCTTTTCTCCAATGTGCTGATCATTAGAGATACAACTATGGAAGCTTGAAAAGATGTGAGTTCTTTGTGTGCAATCTTTCATTTATGCATGTGAGAGGGTTTTCTTTTTTTTTTAATATTTTTACATTGTAGTACTTGTTTTGCTTGTTGGTGGTGTTTGCTTATTTAATACATTCCGT
>NC_043710.1:12811204-12821032 GCF_006229205.1 Suricata suricatta | reverse complement strand
TTTCTCCAATGTGCTGATCATTAGAGATACAACTATGGAAGCTTGAAAAGATGTGAGTTCTTTGTGTGCAATCTTTCATTTATGCATGTGAGAGGGTTTTCTTTTTTTTTTAATATTTTTACATTGTAGTACTTGTTTTGCTTGTTGGTGGTGTTTGCTTATTTAATACATTCCGTCAAGGACAGAAATTACATGATGGGTTTTTTTTAGTTTTTTGTTGGTTTTTTTCCCCCCTAGGAAGTGTGTCTTGGGTTTTTCCCTTATTATTTTCATTACTTTTTTTTTCCTCTCCTTTTTTTGGTGGTGGGGGTGGTTATGTTTAAATGAAATTGCTTTTACAACACCAAAGACTTAATCATCCATTTCCTATATAAAAGATAGCTACATTTTTGCATGCACCTCAAGTATATTGTAGTATAGAGGTGGAATTTAAGGAAAGGTATTAAGCAGGCTGTGTTGTAGCTTATGGGCAAGTAATAAATTGTATCATTTATCTTGAATGCATCAGAGATAAGCTGCTATATAATGATTGCCACTTCAGATAGCTGTGAAATTAGGTAATTAACTAGTTGTTACTTAACCTTCTAATTTCTGTATAAGTCTAATTACATGAAATAGAAGTTGGGGTTCTGATTTTTTACTTTGCTTATCCGTTTGGAGTGTCATTGTAACTACTGTATTGTAAATGATGGGAAATAATTGCAAATGTTAAAAAATAGTGTTATATTCTAAAAATAAATAAATTAATTAATTAAAAGAAAAAGAGATACAACTATGAACAAAATAAAAAGACTCCTTGTCCCTAGTGGTGCTTTTGGTTCAGGTTGTCACAACTACAGGGGAAAGCAATTGCTTCATATGATTATCGGAACTTCCATGATTTTCCCAAGACTGTGAAGATAGGTAATGGCGGAATCAGTATAATCAGAACTTGTCACAATGCACTTTGTATGTTTTAGGTGTTCTAGTACTTAACCTTCTATGGTTTTTTCCCACCTGAACGGCTTTACCTGCTTCTGTTAGAGCACGAGTTCTAATTTTAGGATCATTGCTCATTAACAAGAACACAGATGAACTTCAAGGTGTCCAAAATTCTCCCTGAAAACATGCAGAGGAAATCTCATTTGAGCACTTATTTGTTCAAGATGATCTAGTAGATTCTCAGTACCCATGATTCAGATCCATTGAGCTACAGGCTTCAGATTTGCATCCCTCAAAATAAAAGCCTTCCAGAGTGATGTTGATGCTTCTTGAAATGGATTATCAAAGGAATTTGGGCAAAAAAAAAAAAAAGCAAACTAGATAAATAAAATTTCCTTTAATACTACCTCAAAACTCTGACCTGCCAGACTTGACTGTCGAAATGTTTGCCAGCCAAATACTAAAATGATTTCTCTGCCATCTTTAACATATTCAGGAAAAGAAGGAACCTAGGTAAGATGAAACTTTACCAAGAGGAAGAGGTAAGTGTATATTGATATTTTACCTAGAAGCTATGGAAAAAAAAGAAAGAGAGAAGACATTCTAATGAAGAATTACTGGTTTTCATATGAAGGAATTTCAAATCAGAGCAGAGTGATTGGGAATTGTAAGTGTGAATGAGAGCATCAGGGTAAGCAAATGTTGGTAGGGAATGGATTGTCCTTCTACTTAGTTTAACTTAAAAGAAAAAAAAAGATGCTCAAATTCTCAAAGAGCTTACCCTCTGCTAATTCAAAGCCTGACACAGGGCTCAAACCCATGAATTGTGAGATCATGACTTGAACCAAAATCAGATACTTAACCAACTGAGTCACCCATTGCCCCTCAATGTTAGATTCTTTTTAGTAAGAGGCATGCATCAATATATTACCTATATCACAGAAATAAAAAAGAAATAAAAATTATTTTCCTAGGACTTACAAATGTATGTAATGTAATTAATGACATTTTACTGAATATTTACAATTTTCCCTTTTTAAGTATTTACCCATATGTGGACAGCCAAAAAATATATTCCAACTTCAGCTTAGCAGGGAGAATTTTGATACTTTGTGCTGGATAAAACCAATACCACCTGTGAGTGTATCCATACATCTTTCAACAAGATACACCTTCCATTAGCCAGACTCTGCTGCTCTAAAAACTTTCTATAGAACCTATACCTTTCAAAGTATCCATGAGCAAGAATCTCTGGTTTAGAGCACTTATTATGCTTAAAATTACATGTATTTGTGGCTATATATTTCCCTGTCTTTTCCCTAAACCATAAACCCCAAGAAAGCTGGGTGTCTATCTGTTTTTACTCACTAATTTACTATATTCCTGCCCTGGCATAGCCCTCTGCATAACACCAGGCACATGAGTACTTGATAAATATCTTTGGGGTTAGTTGACTCATTCATTAATATACTGAAACATAATAACCTCTGAGCTGATTTTTAGATTAAAAAAAAGCAATGCACGGAATGTATACAGTATCTTTCCATTTTCCTATGTATGCAAAGATATATACACGTGTATCCTTATAAATGGATAAAAACTTTCTGGAAAGCAACCCAGAACTACTAATATGGATCCATTAAAAGAAGGAAACTGCAGATCTAGGTTGTGATCACTTCTTATTGTAGAATCATTCGTATGCCATACTGGAATATTAACCATGAACATATATTATTATTCAATATAAAAACATAAACAATAAATGGTATAGCCATTGCCAAATATATATGGGAAAGTACTTGCATTTTTATGATCTGTAAAATGAAAAATAAAACTCCACACAACTTTTTAATTTGATTTTTAACAAAAATTGTATATATTTAAGATGTCCAACATGATGTCTGGTATACATATACACAGTGAAATAATAACTACAATCAAGCTAAGTAACATACCCATCTCCTAACACAGTTACCATATTTGTGTGTTTAGTGAGGGCATCTGAGAACTACCGTCTTTGCAAATTTCCAGCATACAATACAGTATTACTAACTATAGTTACCATCCTGTACATTAGATATCTGGAACTCACTTATCCTACATAACTTAAAAATTGTACTCTTTCGCAAATATCACTCCACTTTCCCCAACATCCCTGCACTTTTAACCATGTTACACTTTCTATGAACTTGACTTTTTTAGATTTCAGAGTGTCAAGTCCCACATATATGTAAAATCCTGCACTATTTGTCTTTCTACGTCTGGCTTATTTCACTTAGCATAACATCCTCCAGATTTACCCGCGCTATCACAAATGACAGTACCTCTTTCATTTTTAAAACTAAATGTAGGGACTCCTGGGTGGCTCAGTCAGTTGAGCGTCCGACTTCGGCTCAGGTCATGATCTCACAGTCCGTGGGTTTGAGCTCTGTATTGAGCTCTGTGCTGACAGCTCAGAGCCTGGAGCCTGCTTCAGATTCTGTGTCTCCCTCACTCTCTGCCCCTCCCTTACTCACTCTCTGTCTCTTTATCTCAAAATAAAATAAAGACATAAAAAAATTTTAAAAATTAAAAAATTAAATGTGTATGATTACTATTTCATCATGCATTCATTCATCAATGGGCACTTAGATTATTTTCAAATCTTGGCTATTATGAATAATACTCCAGTGTGGGCTTCCTTTACTCATTATATTATAATTATCTTATAATAATATTATATATTATAATGTATATATTATAATTATACTATAATAATAATCTTATTTTGTTGTGTTTTCTGATGTCTCTCTGCCTAATACTGAAACTCACTGCCATATCTTCTAGTCAATAGATAACCTTTCCTACTCAGGGAGATTAATACATGTTGTCTACCCTGGATTCAGCTGCTTTTGCTTTCATAACTCTTATTTATAAACTTCCTAAATGACCAATGTTAACTCATAGGTAGGGACATTTCTGCACTCACTCCCACCCCCCCATTCAGTAGGAAGAAGCAGCTGAAGCTACTTCCACCCAAATGCCAAAGATTTGTTATTGTCGAGCTGTCAGGGGGGATGTAGACGCCACTTTTAAGCAACAGGCTTGAGCAATGGAAACTTGAGCGAGACAAAACGGCCCACTGGGACCACCAGGCTGGATGCAAATAGACTCATTAAGTGATTCACCTTGAATTAGCCATAAGACCTAGCTAACCAATGGGCTACTTATAACCAGGCACAGTTACCAAAGCATGGAAAATTCCATATTTTCCCACACCTCCTCACTGTATCAATGACTGTGGCCCCTCACCACTGCCTCGTCACCACAGTCTTTCCTGCCTGCTGCTCCCTTGCAGGGTACTCAGTTAACTTTCATCGAAGAAGGAGAAGGAGAAGGAGAAGGAGAGGAGGGGGAAGAGGAAGAAGAAGAAGAGGAAGAATAAGAAGGGGAGGAGGAACTCGATTCATTTTCTCTGAATATATACCCAGAAGCGGGATTACTGGATCAAATAGTAGTTCTAGTTTTTAGAGGAACTTCCATACTGCTTTCCATAATGCTTGTAACCATTTACATTCCCACCCAAAGTCCACAGGAGTCCTCTCTTCTCCACATTCTTGCCAACACTTGTTATCATTTGTCTTTTTTGATAATCACCATCCTAACAGGTGGGCGGTGAGAGCACCTCTTTGATTTGCATTCCCCTGATGAGTGGTGTTGTGTATCTTTTTATATACCTATTGGTCATTCATATGTATTCTTTGGGAAAATATCTATGAATGTTCTTTGCCTATTTTAAAATTCTTTATTGCTGTTTGGTTTGGTTTGATTTGCCATTGAGGTGTTTGAGTTCCTTATATGTTTTGGCTGTTAACCTCATCAGATCTGTGGTTTGCAAATATTTTTCCCAATAAATAGGCTGTCTTTTCAGGGTATTTATTGTTTAATTTGCTGATCAGGAGCTTTTTATTTTGATGTAATCTTACTTGTTAATTTTTTTTGTTTTCTATGCTTTTGATGTCATATCTAAAAAATTATTCCTAAGACCAATGTCAAGGAACATTTTCACTATTTTTTTCTTCTTCTAGGAGGTTTTACAGTTCCTGGTCTTACATTCATGTCTCTGTTCCATTTTAAGTGGATGAATGCATATGCTATACCACAAGAGTCACTTATGGCTCTTTTACATAACTCTGTAACCCCTTTATTTCAACTCTCTCACTTTTGCCTAAAACCTCAGCATTGTAGTATCCATTTAAACTTCTCATTTCATGGTTCTAAGATTTCACTCTCCCCAGGCTAGTATCATGTTTGCTCTGTCGTATATTTGCTGTAGTGTGTGTGTGTGTGTGTGTGTGTGTGCGCGCGCGCGTGCACAAAGTTTACATATATAAGAAGAGATATATTATTTCCATAACCGTATCTATTCAAGAAAGTTATATCAATCAAATATTTCTCACAAGAAAGACCCAATTTAAAAAAATGGGTAGAAAAGACAGCAGAGTAGAGGCAAACACAAGCAAATGTCGTTATTTTTCCGAGAGTTCAAAACTATTCCCCTCCCTTTATTGGCTTCACCAGGAAGTACCAGGAATGCTGACTCAGAAAATTATCTCTTATTGCTTTGCCATGAGTTTCTAAAAGTCCAAAAGAACACTATCATTTCTTCTTTAAATCATAAAAGTTTACTACTTCTTCCCCGTGTGATAGCTATTTGAGTTTTCTTTTCTTCCTTCATTATCCTCCTTGTCCCCTGACTTCCTTTTTCCTTTCCTTCCTTTTTCAGGAACAAGAATCATGGTACCCTACAAGGAATCATTGCTCTAAATATCAGGAGGATCAGGTTCTTGACAGAGTTGTGGCTCCACAACCTTGAGATCAGTTTCCTCACTTAACAAAGAAAGGGCATAGCCCTGGTTATGTATAAGGTAGTTTTCACTTCTAACCTCGGTGTCTCAAAAAAACTTTATGTGAGTTTGAAGCCTGAGAAATCAGTAATTAACTCTTCAGAGAAACCATTGCATCAAACTGCTAACTAAAACTCTTTTGCCAATGTGAGACTGAGGCTTCAAGACCCTATTTTGTGACTTTCTAACAAGATGTCTTGGGTTTTATTAGGATTGATTCGGCGCTCAGAGATCGGCAATTACTGAACTTGAAAGTATTTATTTCACTCCTAAACAAGTTTCAGAGGAGCTAATTAATCAAGGCAATTTTAAATAAGAAAACTTCCTGAGTGATAATTGCCATTCAACTGTGAAAGTCGGTTGCCAGGGCCTGTCACAGAAGAGGCAGCAAGGAAAGGCTGGCCCTGGGGATGGGTGATGCCTTTGTAAGTTGATACAGAGCAGGGGAGCCACTTTCCAGCATTATCATTTCATTGATTGCTATCCTGTCTCCCTGCAGTATTATCCCCTGCCCTACAAAACAAAATAAAAATTTACTCCAGTTTAGCAAAATGTGGCAAACCCTGGAGATTACATTAATTATCAAAATCAGAAGCTGTAGGAAAGGCTGTAATTTACATCTTTGCTCTGTTGAAGAATGTGTGTCTTGCATGTAGACACCTAGTGCTTTGAACACCAGCCCTTGATCTTGAACATGTCATTTAAAACTTTTTTACTTAAGGTTGGGGTATCTAATTATATAAAGCGATACTGTAGCAACAGCTTAGATATGAAGAGAAAGAGAGAGACAGCAGAGGGGAAGGAGGGAGAGGATAGCAGGGAGAGGGGATGGAGAATGAATTAGGCTATTAAACCAAAAGAAAAAAGTCTGTTTTGACTAAAGAGCAAAATGTGGGAACTGCTAACAAGAAGAGAAAGGAAACACTGAAAAAGGTATATTTAAGGCTTAAACCAGTCAATATCTAAATGTTAAAGTAAAGGTAAACTTTGTGAATGAAGATAAAAGAAGCTAAGAATCACAATAGTCACTTTCATAGGATAGGGTGAGGAAATATATACATATTTCTAAGTAATGTAATGCAAGCAAAAATTTGATAAGGGCAGCTGGCTGCCTCAGTCAGTTAAGTGTCCAAGTTTTGGTTTCAGCTCAGGTCATGATCTTATGACTCATGAGTTCGAGCCTCTCACCAGGCTCTGTACTGACAGCCTGGAGCCTGCTTGGAATTCTTTCTTCCTCTATCTCTGCCCCTCCCTCTCCCTCCCCCCCCCTCTCTGTCTCAAAAATCAATCAACAAATAAACCTTTAAAAAATGAAAATTCGACAGACCAGAAAATTCTATGTATAATAAGAAAATCAAAGATTACATATGTTGTATAATATATTATATATTAATGTATTTTATGTTTTATATTTACATGTAATACATTTCTATATTATAACAGAACCTAAAATACAGTTGGCTGTTTAATAACACTGGTGTGAACTCTGGGGATCCATTTATATGTGAAATTAAAAAAAATAAATACACTATATACCATAAGAAAATAAATTCTCATTTCAGTTCCTTCCAATGTAACAGCAGGTTAAAAAGCAGTGCCTGCAGTGGAGAATGAAATAACGTAAGCACATACTCTGCCTGGAATGTAGTAAGAACTTAACCAATACTCATCATGTGGCCATTAACCTCCTCACCCAGGCCATTCTACTAGATTCTACCAGGTCCTTAACCTGCAGTCCCTCCTCATTCTTGACCATCCTCCACAAAGCGCCCCCTCCAACTGGGTAGCCCTACTGGTTATAAATGCTGCCCTCTTGCAATAGAAAGAACAAGGTCCCAGTTTCCCGAACTGATTAGGCCATAACCTGACCCTATCTGTTCTATCCATTTCTCCACAACTTTCTTCACAGTTCCTATAATTTCAGCTAAATCAAGTCCCTTCTGTCACATCATTGTGCCCCTCCTTATACCATTTTCATCACCCGGTATTCTCCCCATGGCTAGACGTCCAACCTCTACCTTCACTGCCAATCTCAGGGATCGCCTCCTCCATGAAACCATTCACAAACCTTAATCCAATAGGAAGCTTCCTTCTTTCTTTTTTTCCTTTATTTCCTCCTTCTTTGTTCCTTCTTTCCTTTCCGCCTCCATTAAACCACATATTTGCTTCTTATATTGTTATACATCTTAGTCATCTATATATTAGCCATGTTTTATTTGGTTGGAAATTCCCTGAGGACACAGACTATATCTTCCTGGTTATTTTCATTAACAGTAATAACAAATGCCAAGAAATCTCTATACTGTTTGACTTCAATAAATAACCCTGATTTCATTGTTCATAAATGGTTATAATTTCATTTTATTGATGAGGAAAATGAAGCCTTTCTAGAAGCAAGTTAGCTTCTGGGGACCATAGTGGAAGTTAGTGGCAGAGTCTAACACTCTACTCTTTGACTTCATATCCAGTGATATTTTGAGCTCAATATTTTCTTGATCTTATAGGGACAAGATTAATGGTCCTTTATCAATGTTCTCAATGATCCTTATGCTCTCAGACTTCCCACATAGCTACTTACATACTTGTCACAGTATTAGCTGGATCTCAAGCTTACAAAACTGTTTTCTTCTCGAATCCCAGCCTTAATTAAAAATAAACAAGAGGAGAGTTAATTTCCTTGAAAATGACAGTAGAAAATTAGTGGACATTCTGAAGAGACTTCCAGGTTTTTTTTAAAGGTTTATTTATTTTTGAGAGAGAGAGAGACGCAACATGAGCAGAGAAGGTGGGCAGAGAGAGAAGGAGACACAGAATGTGAGGCAGGTGCCAGTCTCTGAGCTGTCAGCACAGGGCCGGATGAAGAACTGGAACTCACAAACCTCAAGATCATGCCCTAAGCCAAAGTCAGATGCTCAATGGACTAAGCCACCCAGGCACCCCATAGAGGTTTTCTTTTTTGTTGCATTCGGTTTTGCTTTCAGTAGTTTTTTTTTTAATAATCATAGAATATTTTTTTAAATTATGTGTGGCCAGTCTCATCACACAAGTATAACTGCTACTAAGTTATATCATTTATTTATTTTCTTCCTTTTTTGCCTTTCTTCCCTATGCAGTACTTTTAAAACATGTACATATCATTTTATTTTTATTTCACTTAGCATAACGTCTTTAAGGTTCATCTATGTTGTAACATGTAGAAAAATCTTAATCCTTTTCAAGGCTGGATATTAATCCCATTTGCATGGATAGACCACATGTCATAACCCAATCTTCCTTCAATTGCTGTTTGAGTTGTTTCCAGCTTCGGGCTACTCTGAATGTCAGTCAGTGTTTTAGATGTGCAAAGGCAAAGCAAAGATTTTCTGCTGAGAGAGGGATGAACATGAGAACATAAGATATTCGATGGTTTATAGTCATTCATTCAACAATACAACCAAGAACCTACTCTGTAGCAGGCATTGTGCTAGGGAAACAGTGGTGACAAAATTTTTTAAAAAAGCATGCAAAGTATAACTGTGCCAAGAAATATGGGCACAAAGATGGGGCAGCTTGGTTCCCCTGACGTGGTGGCTCCAACTATGGACAGCGCTCGGAGGCATCGTTCAGCAAGCAGCTCACACAGAGAAGGTCTCATGGCATGTCCCATGGACCCCACAGGGACTGATGCTTACAAACACAGTGCTGCTCTCTGCCTCACTGTGACATAATAGCGTGACCCTAAGCCAGGCACCTGAACAACTACTTCCACAGCCTCATTGCAGATGAGGAACCATGGTCCTATTTGACATGTCCATGTCCATGAAGCTGCATTCAACCAACAGTTGGTGAATAGGTGGGTCTGGTGGAGTCTCTGGCACCTAGGGATGCCTAGGCTCCCAAATCTGCATTCATATTTATCAGATACATCTGTAGCTTTCATCTGATTGTCAATTTACCGATGACTAAGCTGCAGCATGACTGCCTAACACGGGAATATTCAACACATTAGAGGTTCCTTGGAATTTGAAATATTCCCTGTTCA
>NC_043710.1:12809648-12811104 GCF_006229205.1 Suricata suricatta | reverse complement strand
TGCTGATGCATAGGAGCACATGGACCCCAATGTTCATAGCAGCAATGTCAACAATAGCCAAAACATGGAAGGAGCCTAAATGTCCATCACCTGACGAATGGATCAAGAAGATGTGGTATATATTCACGATGGAGTACTACATGGCAATGAGAGGGAATGACATATGGCCCTTCATAGGAAAGTGGATGGACCTTGAGGGTGTCATGTTGAGTGAAGTAGGCCAGGCAGAGAGGGACAGAAACCATATGTTTGCACTCATAGGTCTAGCAGGAAAGCAAGAGAGACCTAATGGAGAACCAGGGGGAACGGAGGAGAGAGAGAGAGTTGGGGAGAGAGAGGGATGCAGAACTTGAGAGACTATTGAATGCTGAGAATGGGCTGAGGGTTGGGGGGGAGGGGGGAGGGGGGAAGAGAGGTGGTGGTGATGGTGGAGGGCACTTAAGGGGAAGAGCACTGGGTGTTGTATGGAAAACAATTTGACAATAAAATATTATGGAGAGGAAAAAAAAAAGAAATACATGATAGGCAAACCTTAGAGTGGAGCCGAATCCCATTTTCATTATAACAAGAAATCTCAACATTGCATTCCTCAAAGAAGGAAGGGAAAAGAGCTTTTGTATCCTTTCTCTAAATATAATTTACACTCCTTGAAATAAAGGAATGTTGTAAAAATTAACTTTCAAATGAGTACTCAAAATTGTACATCAGGAATTGCTCATAGTCATTTCAAACAAAAACCTGGAGTAAAAGAAACTGTTGTGTTCATGGAAGCGAACTCAAGTTTTCCATTCAAAAATTCAGAAAGAAATTATTTGTGATTTTTATGCAAATTCAAAACATCTTCCCTATACTTTTGTACTTTGCTTTTATTGTTATTGTATTATATTTTAAAATAGTGAGTAATCTAAGCAAACCTCAGTTAGATATCCCAATGTCTTCAGTATTCTGAAAAATTATCACTTTTCTTTATTTTACCAGGACAGGATAGTAACTATGTGATCGTTATTTGCCATGTCAACTTGGCTGGGCCACAGTGCCCAGATAGGTGGTCACACATATTTCTGGATTTTCTGTGAGGGTGTTTCTGAATGAGATTAACATCTAAATCCTTGATTTTTTTTTTAGCATACAGTCTTAAAATTTATTATTTTTTATTTTTTTAAATAGTTTATTGTCAAATTGGTTTCCATACAACACCCAGTGCTCTTCCCCACAAGTGCCCTCCACCATCACCACCACCTCTTTTCCCCCCTCCCCCTTCCCCTTCAACTCTCAGTTCATTTTCAGCATTCAGTAGTCTCTCAGGTTTTGCATCCCTCTCTTTCCCCAACTCTCTTTCCCTCCTCCGCTCCCCATGGTTCTCCATTAGGTTTCTCCTGTTTTCCTGTTAGACCTGAGTGCAAACATATGGTTTCTGTCCTTCTCTGCCTGGATTACTTCGCTTAGCATGACACCC
>NC_043710.1:12760412-12809548 GCF_006229205.1 Suricata suricatta | reverse complement strand
CCTGATAATTTTCAGATTTGAACTGTAACATCAGGTCTCTCCTGGGTCTTCAACTTGCCAGCCCACCCTGCAGAGTTTGGACTTGCTTGCCTCCATCTTCCCATGAGTCAATTACTTTAAATAAATCTCATATTATCTGTCCACACATCCTATCGGTTCTGCTTCTCTGGAAGACCCTGACAAATACAAACACCAATGATAGTAGCAAACAACTGGTGCTCATTATTTACCAAGGTACCTTCTGATTATTTTACAAAAATTAACTGTGTAACTATTATTATTATCCCCACTTAATGTATGTGGTTATAAAAGCTCAGAAAGATTAAGTAACTTGGCCAAGTTCATAATACTATTAAACAACACAGTCAAAATATGAACCCAAGCTTGGCTACAAGGCATATGCTCTAATCCAACAATTAATATAGTTCCTTTCAGAGCTGCTTAGGAATAGGGTTTTTCAGGGATGCTTCAGTGGCTCGGTTTGTTGAGCATCTGACTCTTGATTTTGGCTCAGAGCATGATCTCATGGTTCATGGGGTTGATCCCTGTATCGGGCTTTGCACTGGCAGTGCAGAGCCTGCTTGGGATTTTCTCTCCCCTTCTCTCTCTGGCCTTCCTTGCTTGCACACACTAGCACCATCTCTCTCTCTCTCTCTCTCTCTCTCTCTCTCTCTCTCTCTCTCTCTCTCTCTCTCTTTCTCTTTCAAAATAAATATAGAAACTTAAAAAAAAAAAGGGATAGAGTTTGTCAAACCACAGGTTGAGTCCTATTAGTGGGCAGTGAAATCAGTTTAGTAAGTCATGGCCAGCATTGTTTAAAGAAATTAGAATAGGATAGAATAGAATAGGATAGAATAGAAGAGAAGAGAAGAGAAGAGAAGAGAAGAGAAGAGAAGAGAAGAGAAGAGAAGAGAAGAGAAGAGAAGAGGAGTAAAGCAGAACTCACCAAAATTTTTCTATAAAAAGCTATATAATATTTAAGGGCACCTGGGTGAACTCATTAGGTTAAGCCTCTGACTGCAGCTCAGGTCATGATCTAGCAGTCCATAAGTTCAAGCCCCACATTGGGCTCTGGGCTGACAGCTCAGAGCCTGGAGCCTGCTATGGATTCCATGTCTCCGTCTCTGCACCTCCCCTGCTCGCACTCTGTCTCTCTCTCAAAAACAAATAAATATTTTTAAAAAGCTATATAATATGCAAATATTTTAGGCTTTGAGGACAGACTATATCTGTGACAACTACTTAGCTCTATTCTTGTAGCTCCGAGGCAGCCATGGGCAAGCACAAAACAGTGGTTCTGCCTTACACATTTTTGCCCCACAGAGAATATCTGGATACATTTCTGATGCAATGACGAGTGGGGGTGGTACAGGCATCTCATGAGTAGAGGCTAAAATGGGACTATCTTGTAATGCAAAGAACAGTGTCCACAACAAAGAATCATCCAGTCCTTAAAATGTCAACAGTGCTGCCATTGAAAAACTGATGTCAAAAGATGGCCGTATTCCAACAGAACTTTATTTATGGATGCTGAAATTTGAATTCCAAATAATTTCCAGGGTCATAAAATATAATTCTGCTTTTGATGTAACTGATCATTTAAAAACATAAAACCCATTATGAGCTTGCAAGTCACAAACAGGGGTCAGGCTGGAATTGGCCCACATGCCAGTCTCTGAAATTGAGTAATCAAACTATATCACAGGCAGTCAAACTCAAGTGTGTATTTTGAGGAACTCTTCTTTCAGGTAAACACTTGTATGTTTCTACTGGTTATCACTGTGTAAAATATATATAACATATAATATATTGTATATTTATGGATGTGTATATAATATATATCATATTATAATTATAATTATATATTATATATTCTAATATTAATTTATAATATACATCAATACATTAATTTATTTTACATATAAAATCTATGATATATAAATATACAATATATTATATATTAATTTTTATATATTTATATATCATATATATTTTTTTATTATGGGACATGTTTGAAAGACATGATTCTTTGGGGATAAATTATTCTTTTCTGAGTGTGAATTTAAGTTCTAGTACCCCTCTGAATTGTTGTTGAGTCATCATGCTCTCCTTAAATGAGATTCTCATAAGAAATTCTGGGTTGAGACTCTACAGGAAATACCTTTAGATGAAGAACTGAACTCAGTTTGGGTAAACTCAACAAAGACCCAGCTGTGAGGGCTCACATGTGGTGTCGTTCCAGACTAGCTGCCAAACCTTAGATGAATGGAAGGACCAAGGAAGGACTCCTGTGGAAGGACTCCTTTGTCTCATGGGATGACTTCACTGGAGGCCACCTGCAGATTCAGCGCAGCCCTGTTGTAGGCAAGTCATCCTTAGAATCACACTCGTTACGTCCACATTCGAATAAAGTCTCTTTCGTAGTTGCAGCCTGGCCTCAACTATGCTGAGCATAACTTAGAATAAAGTGGGTCTGTTTTCATGTTTGGGAGGAAACAGTGCAATCTTGGAAGAGTGGCCAGTGGGAAGCATTAGAGGCTGGGAGCAACGGGAATTGGGAGGTGTGGGTGGAGCAGAAGCAGCCTGAGCAGCTGTGAAGGCAGGAAACAGCGGCCAGTTTGTTCCCTTCCCCTGGGGACGCTCTGAGTCACATGGAGAAGACACTCTGGAGGTTTCATTTCTTGCAGCCAATAAGGATGGGAAGTTGAGCCCATCATAACCTGGCCATTTTTAGCTACTAACCAAGGAAATCAGGGGATAGTTAGGTTGTGTACATACACAGCAAACACATTTCTGAATAAAAAGTGCTGCCACAAACCTGAATTTTGGATTATTTCCTTAGGATGAATTATCTGAACTGGAATTACTGAGGTACTCTGAGGAACCCACAAAAGAATCCCTCAAGAGAAAGAGCTAGCAATCCTGCATCTATCATTCAAAGTCATATTATAGGAACATTTTAGAGTCACTTAATAAATATCTTGAAATTTCTCTTGCCATTTATAAAGACAAAACTTTTAACTCAATAGTTAACAAAATTTTTCCAATGTCCATTTTTATTCTATTAATTTTTTTAATGTTTATATTTGAGAGTGAGAGAGAGACAGAATGAGTGGGAGAGGGCCAGAGAGACAGAGAGGGAGACACAGAATCCATAGCAGGCTCCAGGTTCTAAGCAGTCAGAGTTTGATGTAGGGCTCAAACCCACAAACCATAAAATCATGAGCTGAGCCGAAGTCAGACGCTTAACTGACTGAGCCACCCAGGTGCCCTTCTAATGTCCATTTTATACTCTTCATGCTGAGGCACTTTCCAACCTCTCATTAAGATTTCCCCTTCTTCTGATATTCCGTTCAGAACCTTTCCCCATGCATCTATGAGGTCTTTACAAAAAATAATAAGAAAAGTACCAAGTACATATTTCCTACAAATATTTCCCCCCTTCTAAAACGGGCTTTTGGGAGCATCTGGGTGGCTCAGTTGGTTAAGCGTCCGACATTGGCTCAGGTCATGATCTCGCAGTTCACGGGTTTGAGCCCCGCATTGGACTCTGTGCTGACAGTTAGCTCAGAGCCTGAAGCCTGTCTTCAGATTCTGTGTCTCCTTCTATCTCTGACCCTCCCCTGCTCGTGTGGTCTCTCTCTCACAAAAATAAATAAGACAAAAAACATTTTCTATGGACTTTTAATTCTTTGACCTATGGAAGTTTCACAATAGGTAATCAAATCAATCATTTTTACACCCCCTTAAATCTAGAAAATTCACCATTACCGCTCCATATGTTTTAACATGTTTTACTGGTGTTATGCTTATGTTTGCCAGTCATGCTCCCAGTCATTTTTTAAACAAAGATTGAACCCTCAAAATATTCCTTCCTTATGTACTTTTTATTCCTTTCTGATAAGAAACTAAAAAAATATCTGGAAGACATAATTAGAGCACATTGGCAAAGCTTTGTCACTTCCTCAAGATCAATTAATTATATGTCAGGTAAAAGGAAATATCTGCATCCTGATCATGTTTTTCATACTGCACCCTGGGACAATATTTCTCCTGAATGTAGAGAGAATTCTTTACAAAGGGTCTCATTGCTGAATGAGTTTGGAAAACACTGACTTAATCAAATATAAGCAGGCTTATTTAATGTCAGATTTCTATGAACATTTTGAAGATCACCACAGGAAGGGGATGTGAAGGATATAGGGTACAGTCTTCCCCAATTTATTTTATTATTACTGTTTTTCTATATCGATTAATTACTCACACAATTTGGAATGTCTGGGGCATGCTACCTCGGAAAACCCATTGGTACTAATGGTATCTTCCTCTCCCTCCATCCCGGGGAACACAGGGCCAAAGCACAAAGAAGGTGGAGCTATCATAAGGAGGAAATAATTGTAATCTAAGGCATCGGCTACAATGGAGTCACGTCTATAAATCAGTGTACTCCCCACAGTGCACTGGCTTCCTGATATCAGGAGGCACAACCCCCATGATGGTTAAGCAGGGACTATCTCGCTTGGCATCCTGTTAAAACCTAGGATGTGAACGTGTCACAAGAGGCCATCCATAGTCGAAAAAGCAAAAAAAAAAAAAAAAAAAAGGAAAATTACACATGGTGATGTAGATGTTTAGGATGGCCACATATGAGCGCAGCATGAAGCAGTGATGATAACAGAATAGACCCAAGAATTCATGAATTATTATATGCCAGAGGAAGAGTAAAGTGCTTAATAACACATTACCCTTTTTAAATATTTTTTCTGATTTTTTAAATTTTATTTTTGAGAGAGAGAGAGAGACAGAGCATGAGCAGGGGAGGAACAGAGAGACAGAGAAAAAGAGACACAGAATCTGAAGCAGGCTCCAGGCTGTCAACCCAGAGCCTGATGCGGGGCTCAAACTCACAGACTGTGAGATCATGACCTGAGTTGAAGTCAGACGCTTAACTGACTGAGCCACCCAGGTGCCCCCACATTACCTTTTTAAATGTTTCAGAGTGTCTCATCCCAAATGAGGTTTCATTATGGTATGTTTTTCTTTGTTTCAAAAGAATCTTTATCAAGCACCTGATTTGGAAACACCTTCTTACACTCTCCCCCCCCCAAAAAAATTCTCAAAAATAATGCTTTAGGATAATTATCTTCAGTTCACTTACAAGAGCAGATTTAAAGTTAAAATCACACAGATGATTGATTAGGGACTTGGAATTCCTATTCTCACCTCCTAATTCAAGACACAGCTAAGAGAGGAATTTTCATGCCTCTCATTTTCCCCCTACAAACAGAGTATTATAAAGAGCAGGTTACAAATATTACTTAAGTTCTGATGTGAAGGTTATGGGTAAATTAACTTAAATTGTTATTAAGGGTTTCATTAATTAAACAAAGCAAAAATAAAGGCCTTTATTCTTTAACTCATTTCTGTGAAAATATAAATCATAATTGTGATTATATACATTTTCCCAGTTAATGGAAATCACACAGTAAACTAAAAACTTTAAGGTAGTTTTTTTAAGTACTGATAATGGGATGCCTAGTAATAAAAGAAAAATTTTTTTACATGCAGTAATACTTAGGGATTGTCACAGGTACAAAACTACCTCAGTCAATGTCACAATAGTAACATATCCTTTATTTATGGAATATTTGTTAGAGCAAGGCACAAAACTAGGCACCTAATTTTTATTATCTGAGTTAAATTATATCAGGATGCTAAATGTCTCAGAGTTTTAGCAGAGGTCCTGGAATGAATGACAAGCTAAAGCGGCTGAGCTTGCTGAGTGTTTTTTAATGTTTGTTTACTTATTTGTTTGTTTGTTTGTTTGTTTTGAGAAAGAGAGAGAGCACATAAGCAACGAGGGGCAGAAAGAGAGGATGAGAGAGAATCCCAAGCAGATTCCAAGCTATCGGTGCAGAGCCTGATGCAGGGCTCGAACTTTGGAACCATGAGATCATAATTTGAGCCAAAATCAAGATTTGGACACTTAACAGGCTGAGCTACCCAAGCACCCCTGAACTTACTGAGTTTTAAACCAGAGTTGGTGTTCCTGGATGACTCAATTGGTTAAGTGGCCAACTTAAATCCCAACCTGCAAAAATGTACATAATAATCCTCTCGAAACCTTCCAGAAAATTTAGTTCTAAAAAAATATAGTCTCAACACCTTCTGTTAGAAGCTTTTTGGTGTGAAGTGCATTAGAGATGAGCACAAGTTTCTATTACTATAAACGGTCCCTGTGAACCACCCACCTGTCAGAGTTGAATACAGTTCCATCTCCAGTCCCTGAGATATGTGTAGTTCTTTTGTCAAGGTTACTCCAAAAATAGTGTATTATGAAGTTAAGCATAAAATTCCACATCCTTTTTTATAGATTCCTATTGATGGGAGCTAGATATAAGTGCAAAACCCAAAACACTGCATTTTAAAATTCCAATGTCAAGGACTCAGCAGGGAGAGAAAATATAACAGCAGAATAAAAAAAAAACAATAATTAAAAATAAATAATAAAGCTTTTTTGAATATAATTGGACTGTGAGGCATCTGAGAGAAGCAAAAGTAAATGGACTGTAGATGTGACCTATAATATTGGTATATTACGGAGAAAAAAAATCACATACAGGGCTTAATGAATCCCCATTGATTGCATAAATGCATAAGTGGATAGTTGAGTGGATAAATGGATGCTAACCAGTTCCCAACACTTACAAATGATCTGGAATCTTAGGAATCTGCACAATTAGTCTGTCTCTTTAGAATTCTTTCCCAATTTCTTGACTACATAAGCATTTAGGCCATACAAAACTTCCTCTTGGTAAAAGTTCTGTGGATGGCATCTTTGACTTCCTTGTTCCTCAAGCTGTAGATAAGCGGGTTCAACATGGGGATCACTGCTGTGTAAAACACTGACACCACTTTATTGAGATCCAACGAGAAACTTGCACCAGGCCGTACATAAATAAAGAAAAGAGTCCCATACAGGATGGAGACAGCTGTCAGGTGAGAAGAGCAGGTAGAAAAGGCTTTGCGCCTCCCATCCACAGAGTGGATCTTCAGGATGGCAACAAGGATGTAAATGTAGGAGATCAGGATAGTCAGACCACTGAAGACTCCCACAGCTCCAGCCACGACAAAAACTACCAACTTAGTAAGCCTTGCGTCAGCACATACAAGGGAAAGCAGGGGGGCCATATCACAGAAGAAATGATTAATGACATTGGGGCCACAAAAAGGAAGACGGAATGCATTTGTTGTGTGGGTCATGGTGTTCATGAACCCGATGACATAGGGACCAGCCACCAGCTGGATACAGAGTCTCTGGGTCATGGCAACAGAATACAGTAATGGGTTGCAGATGGCCACATAGCGGTCATAGGCCATGGACGCCAGGAGAAAACACTCAGCTGCCACAAAGAACCCAAAAAACCACTGTTGCAAAGCACAGCCCAGGAAAGAGATGGCCTTCCTCTGCACAAAGAAGTCAGTGAGCATCTTAGGGCTCACAACAGAGGAGAAGCACATGTCCACAAAGGACAAGTGGCTGAGGAAAAAGTACATGGGTGTGTGAAGGCAGGAATCTATCCGAATCAGAATCATCATACCCAAGTTTCCGGTTACATTGACCACGTAGAAACCCAGGAAGAGCAGGAAGAGGAAGACCTGCACTTGGGGGTTGTAATTCAAACCTTCCAAAATGAACTCTGTGACCCTTGTATAGTTTTCACCGGCCATTGATTGGCTCTGATTTCCATTAGAAGAGCAGACAAGTCACAACAGATTTACTGACTATATCTTAAAAAATGGGACACAGAAAAAACATACCAGTAACTGGGAGAGCATCAAGGGTGATATGACTTAGTTGCATCTTGTGGCCAAGGACACAAAAATGAGGTGCAGACCAGTGCAGAAGATCAGATCTGAAGCTATAATATTCTAAGAGTCTGCAGAAATCCATCAACACAGAAATAAGAAAACAGGAACCTAGAAAAGAGGAGCAGCTTTCTCAAGGTCCCATGACTGATTGCAGAGATGGTTCCAGAATAAATTTCCAACAACTCTCACTTCAGTGAACTTTGCTTGAGTTCACCAGGTGAACACACACCTGCAATGATACAGGAGGCTGGAAGCGAGGCAAGAAGTGAGCAGCCACTCACTTGGGGATGTATGTACTTTGCGATTAGAACCCAAGACTAGATGCACATTCCCCTCTGACCCTGGGAAAGTTACTTTTCTTCACCTGTGAAACAGGAATAATAATAGTAATACCTACCTTGTAAATTGCTCTGAGGATAACACGAGAGAATGGCTGCAGTTTTTAGCAGTCTCATTGAGCACCTTGATGAATGTACAATAAGTGTTCACATTTTTGCCTTACATACTTCACTTAATAAGCCTGAAAGCTATCCGTATTTGATTTCACATAGGAGGAAAAATTGAAGCTGAAGCCATGTTCATGATGCTAGTGACTGGTAGAGGTGGGCTTTGCACGTGTTGTGCCAAAACAGACTGTGCTCTTTCCTCTGTCACTGCAGAAATTGTGTGTTCACAATTATACTTTTTTCAAATGAGATGCAAGACTCATTCCACTATGAGTAGAGGATGATGCATGTTTGACTGCTTACTCCTGGTGTTGAGGTGACTGCCAAAGGCCACTCAGGGGAAGCCCGTAGGATAATAGACTGTTGCCCTTGATTATCACCTTCATGGAAATGCACGGGGAAGATCTGGAAAAGGGCCTAAATCATCCCACTCATATACCCTCCATATTTCCTTCATCACTCCTATAAGGGTGTATTTTACTAGGTTAAGGCAGCTGATCTCTTTGAACCTGAGTGGCTTTGTGCGTTCAGTGTGACTAAAATGTGTCTTTCTTTCTCAGAATTTTCATCCACTTAGAACAAGGGGAAGATGTATATCAGTGATCAGAAAACTACTTATATCCACCTTTAAATAGTTTTATTAGCCCAGAATGATTGGAAACCAACATCAAACTTATGTTAGATGCTCTTCCACCAGTTTTCTAATCTGAAATGTGTCATTCGACTTTAGCGAGGCCTCCCGGAGGCCAATAATGCAGCTTACATTATATCCTTTGCCTCAGGGGGTTAAAGAGAAAGGTAAAATGGCGGGGTGAACTGTCCACCCCACACTCACGCCTTGCTGAAGACTCTTCAAGAGTCTAGGAACTTCTTCAGGGTCCATCATACACTGTATCTCAGTCTTCCACTTGACAGTTGCCCAAAACTTCAGGACAATGCCTTGTCAGCTGTGGCTTCTAAATCTACCCAAGCCATCCATGCACATCTTAATTTCTCAGTTTCTCTGCTGCATGTGGTGCTTAGAATAGAATGCAGTGCTCCTTAAAGATCAAACTACACAGTGCAGGGAACACAGCCAGCCCTCATGTTCAGAGCAGCAGGATAATATAATACCACCACAACTTATGATAACCTTCCCTTAGCAAGAGTAGAGACAGGGATGTGAGCTGAATTTAGTGTTTTTTCCTTTCTTCCACTGCTAATCTCTGTCCCATTTTATACTTACATGGCTATATTTTGATCCAGTTGCAAAATAAGCTTGTCTCTCCATGAATGATCTCTTCTTAGATCTTTCTCCATAATGCAACAAAGATGAGAATCATATTAATCCTGGCCACAAATCCAAATATATAATTTATTTTCATTCAATTTAAAATAATGCGTGTTCTCTTGAACTTGTTAAAAATCAGGTAGAAAGAGCAGAAAATGATTAAGAAGTTCTCAACTTACGTTCTAATGGGCTCTCTCTTCTTTAAAGACGACACAAAGAGCTACAGTAAAACTAAGCCGAGTTTGTCAGGTTCCATCCCTCCCCTTAATAAGGACACCTTCACATGCACAATAGGTCAGAAATTTCAACAGTCATTTGGTTTTACTGTTTATTTTCTTCCAAGAAGAAATATGGAATATCCATTTACTGTAAAATGTATTCAGAGTCTTCATCAATTAGATAAAAGTTCCTGAACTAGTTGCATCATCTTTACTTTATGGTTGATATGGAAGATGTTCTGTCCCCAAAGTCTACCCTGTCTTGGGAATGAACCACTAAGGGAAAACCGCAATCAAAGTTTTGCTTCAGATCCTAAGTAAGTCCAATGAGATCTGCTTGCTGATCATTTTATATTGTTTTTAACTGGATATAGTCTCTTCTCTGTTTCTATATTCAGCCTAATCAGGAAGCTCTGTGGAACTCTTGGGAAACTGAAGAAGCACAGAGAGGGTGGGCCACTGGACAACCCTCACTCTCTTTGCTCCTCTCTCTTTTGCCTTCATATCTTGGGGGCAAGGGCAAAGAATGTGGAAAATGAACTTTTCTCCAACATAACATTTACCACATGTTGCTAAGTAAATTAATTTTCCTGGGACTTCATTCAAACCATACAAAGAGTTTAACCATTGCATAGGGTGCCTGGGTGGCTCAGTTGGTTAAGCGTCCGACTTCAGCTAGGGTCATGCTCTCACAGTTCATGGATTCGAGCCCCACACTGAGCTCTGTGTTGACAGCTCAAAGCCTGGAGCTTGTCTTGGGATTCTGTATCTCCCTCTCTATCTGACCCTCCCCTGCTCACATTGTCTCTCTCTGTCTCTCAAAAATAAATTTAAAAAACATTAAAAAAAAATTTTTTTTAAAGTTTAACCACTGCAAGCAAGGGCTGGAAGAGAATTTCTGAGAACGCATTAACGGGGCAGTAAACTTTTTAGCCCGACATTATATCTGAACTGTTAGTATATGGCAAGGGAAATACATTTCTCATTGCCAAGAAAAGAATAAAAACCAATAAAACAAAGTGCTTCAGCATTGGGTTTGCAACACAAACCTCATCAGCTGACAAAACAGTCAATACAGGTTCCATCTGAACGAGGGGAAGTGTAAGCCCTTCTGCGTGCAACACAGCCTCCTTATTCCAGAAGGTTTTCTTGGATTTGTTTTGAAATTCTTAGCATGCTGCTGTATCCTTTAATATAAATTTTCCCATGAAATCTTAATCTTTGATAGTAACTTCTGGTTAACTCTACATATAAAGACCATTCCATTTCACCCCTGAAAACCATTTAGATTTATGCTTTTATTTCTTTTTTTCCCCTTTAGTTTTAAGTTTTTATTTAAATTCAGTTAGTTAACATAGAGTGTAATACTAGTTTCTGGAGTAAAATTTAGAGATTCATCACTTACGTATAACGAACAATGTTCATCACAACAAGTGCCCTCCCATTTAACCCGTCTCCCATTTAATCCATCCCCTCAAACTCCCCACCAACAACTCTCAATTTGTTTTCTATAGTTAAGAGACTGTTTCTTGGTTTGCCTCTTTTTTCCCTTCTATGTTCATCTATTTTGTTTTTTCTAATTCCTCATATAAGCAAAATCATATAGTATTTGTCTTTCTCTGACTTATTTCACTTAGTATCATTCTCTCTAGCTCCATTCACATCATTGCAAATGGCAAAATTTCATTCTTTTTGATGGCTGAGTAATAATCCATTTTATATACCATGTCTTTCTTATCCATTCATCAGTCGATGAACCTGTGGGTTTTTTCCATAATTGGGCATAATTGATAATGCCACTATAAACATGTATCCCTTTGAATCATTTTTTTTATCCTTTAGATAAATACCTAGTAGTGGATCTTTTTCATGATTTTTTTGTGTGTTCTCACAGAAATAAACACATCTGAGATCCTTCTAGAAAATCCAAATTTTTTTTTAAACTTTTCTGATTTCTTTGCTATTTCATTTGAAAACTATGTGCTTCCTTTGAGTTGTCTGGATAATAATCTTTTATTGTGTAGCAGTGTAAGTTCATAGGTTTAATATTGCTAAGGATTTTTATATGTGTGTTTTCATAGGTAAAATTTCTACAACAAGCATTGGTCATTAGTTAGGATTTGAGGAGGGACTTCGGCCCTGTTTACTGTCTTTCTGATGAGTGGTTAAACTTCTTTCGTTTGAAGGACTGGTTAATGCCAGTTCTGTAATAATATTTGTATTTTCTATTTTTTGCAATTTTATGTATTAATTTAAATGAAAATTAGTATTTTAATTCTTCACATTTTGCTTATCATGTATTTTAAGTTCCTTATGTGAAACTCATTTGAATCTTTAAAGTATATATTTCTAAGATATCCCTTAAAATTTACTTTCTGAGGCATCTGGATGGTTCAATCAGTTAGGTGTCCAGCTTTTGACTTTGGCTCAGGATATGATCTCATGGTCATGAGATTGAGCCCTGTGTTGGATTCGTTTTGGGTGTAGAATCTGCTTATGATTCTATCTCACTCTCTGGGCGCCTGGGTGGCTCAGTCAGGTAAGTGTCCAACTTTGCCTCAGGTAATGATCTCACAGTTCATGAGTTCAAGCCTCCCATCAGATTCTGTGCTGACAGTTCAGAGCCTGAAGCCTGCTTCAAATTCTGTGTCTCCCTCTCTCTCTGACCCTTCCCCACTCATGTTTTGTCTGTCTCTCAAAAATAATATGAAAATAAGTTAAAAAAAAAAAAAGAAGATCCTATCTCTCTCTTCCCCTCCCCATTTGTGATCTCTCTCTCTTTAAAAAATAAAATAAAATTTACTTCCTGCAATGACTCAAAGAAAGATAAATACTGTGTGATTTCACTTATATGTGGAATCTAAAATAACAAAACGAAACAAAAACAAAAACTCAGAGGCAGAGAGAAGTGATTGATCAGTGGTTTGATAACTGCCAGAGGCAGGGGTTGGAAAGGTGAACAAAATGAGTTATAAGATAAATACACCCTGGGGATGTAATGACAGCATGAAGACTATCATCAATAATACTGTATGTATATTTGAAACTTGTTAAAAGCATAGCTCTTAAAAGTTATTTAAAAAAATAAATTGTAACTCTCTGCTATAGATGTAAAAAACTTGTGGTAACCATTCTGCAATACACACGTAGAGCAAATTATTATATTGCACACCTAGAACTAGTATTGAGTCGGCCCGCGATCCTTTTTCGAACGGTTCCTGTGGGGGAGGGGTGAGTGGACGAAAGGAGACAAGGGGACAAGTCTGCAGTTGCTGATCAAGTCCGTTTATTGAAAGTCACATGAGGGTATACATAGGACAAAGGGAGAGGGGAGGTTCCTTCGGCTCCTGGGGAAACTTAGCTAAATGCGATTGGCTGTAGCATTGGCGGGAATAGGGCCAGAGAGTGGAAAAGTACCGATGACTCAGAGGAGGTCTATGTATACGATAAGGCCAAGACAATCAACCGGCGGCGATGGAAAGTCCCCAACTGCCTGTGGGGTCCCCGTAAGTGGAGTGCTGAGCGCACTATCTCCTGATCTCAGGAGGAACTTTGTCAATAGCCCAGGAACGACCGGTTCCCAACATAGTATAATAATATATGTCAATTAAATTCCAATTAAAATTACTTTCTGAGGTCATAAAGACCTAAGATAATTTATTTTTAACTATACTGATGTAATTACTATTGCCTATAGTTGGAATTTCAACTTCATAAGACAAACCCATTTGTCAAAGAAAAGGTAAATAATTAGGTTTATTTTTAATATATATTTGTGTGCTCTTAAAAGATTTTCTTCTTAACCTAAATGAATAATATTAGGCAAGGAAACCTGAGCAAAGGAAGGAAAGGTACAAACTATGTTAAGCTTTATCACAGAACAATCACCCTATGATGGAAAAGATTTGCATATTTTACCTGACAATAATGATAAATTAATAAAAAATAATATTTTGTGTATTTTGCTATAATAATATCAGGTGGATATTGAAAAATATTTCATATTTATGCAGTTTTTGCTGAAACATGATCTCCTCCATAAAGATGCGTCCTTCTGACATCTGCCATTTGAAGCAATCACACCACTAAATTTCAAAACCTGCAATGACCCCATTGCTATTATTAATATGTATACCTCATTTCCAAAATTTCAAAGGTAAGAATGTTAGAATAGATCAGGGATGTTACATTTTTATGTGCAATGAATATTAAAGAATCTTCTGAGAGCTCCCGTATAAAGTACAGTAGTCCCTCTTTATTGGCAGGGGATATGTTCTAAGACCCCCAGTGGAGCCTGAAACTGCATAGTACTAAACCCTCTATCAACCCCTTTATTCTTATACATACATAACTGTGATAGAGTTTAGTTTATAAATTAGGCACAGCAAGAGGCGCCTGGGTTAAACGTCTAACACTTGATTTCAGCTCAGATCATGATCTCATGGTTCCTGAGTTTGAGCCCAACATCAGACTCTGTGCTGACACTGCAAAGTCTGCTTGGTGTTCTCTTTCTCCCTCTCTCTCTGCCCCTCCCCTGTGTGCATGCTCTCTCACTCTCTTTCTCTCTCTCTCTTAATAAATAAATAAATAAATAAATAAATAAATAAATAAATAGTTTAAAAATTTTTTTAAATAGGCACAGCAATTAATTAATTCATTTAATTAATGACAGGAAAGGATAACAAAATAAAACAATTATACAATACACTGTAAAAAAAGTTATATGAATGTGATCTCTTCCTCAAAATATCTTATTTTAATAAACTCACCCTCCTTCTTGCAGTGATATACAATGATATGATGTAATGTTTACACAATGGGAAGTGAAGTGAATGTCATGGGTTTTGAGGCACAACATTAGGTTATTATTGATCTGACAATACATTAGAAAGACAGGATCATCTGCTTCCTGAGGGTAATTTACTGCAGTAACTAAATTCTGAGAAAGCAAAACCATGGATGACTGGGACAAGTGTACACAGGCCCAAACACACAAAATGTATCTATGATTTCACAGCCCCTCAAAATTAATTTTCAGACTTTTGAAAGCTTTTTCCAAGATTCCTATCTTAATAAAGCTTTCTGCTTTTTTAATTTTTTTGTTTTTTATTTGTTATTTTTTAAAATTTTGGGGGGGGTGGAGATTTCAGGGTTTTCTTAACTTATTTTATGTTATTTTTATTATTTTTTAATTTACATCCAAGTTAGCATATAGTGCAACAATGATTTCAAGAGTAGATTTCTTAATGCCCCTTACTGATTTAGCCCATCCCCCTCCCACAACCCCTCCAGTAACCCTCTGTCTGTTCTCTAGATTTAAGAGTTTCCTAAGTTTTTGTCCCCCTCCCTGTTTTTATATTATTTTTGCTTCCCTTCCCTTATGCTCATCTGTTTTGTATCTTAAAGTCCTCATATGAGTGAAGTCATATGATATTTGTCTTTCTCTGACTAATTTTTCTCAGCATAATACCCTCTAGTAGTTGCAAATGGTAAGAGTTCATTCTTTTTGATTGGTGAGTAATACTCCATTGTATATATCTACCACTACATCTTTATCCGTTCATCCATTGTTGGACACTTGGGCTCTTTCCATACTTTGGCTATTGTCGATCGCGCTGCTATAAACATTGGGGTGCATTGTCCCTCTGAAACAGCACACCTGTGTCCCTTGGATAAATACCTAGTACTGCAATTGCTGGGTCATAGGGTAGTCTCTATTTTTAATTTTTTAAGGAATATCCATACTGTTTTCCAGAGTGACTGCACTAGTTTGCATTCCCACCAGCAGTGCAAAAGAGATCTTTCTCCCCATCATTGCCAGTATCTGCTGTTGCCTGACATGTTGCTTTTAGTCATTCTGACGGGTGTGAGGTGGTATCTCATTGTGGTTTTGATTTGTATTTCCCTGATGATGAGTGATATTGAGTACCATTTCATATGTCTGTTAGCCATCTGGATGTCTTCTTTGGAGAAGTGTCTATTCATGTCTTTAGCCCATTTCTTCCCTGGATTATTTGTTTTTGGGAGTGTTGAGTTTGAAATGTTCTTTATAGATTTTGGATACCAACCCTTTATCTGGTATGTCGTTTGCCAATATCTTCTCCCATTTCGTTGATTGCCTTTTAGTTTTGCTGATTGTTTCTTCTGCTGTGCAGAACCTTTTTATTTTGATGAGGTCCCAATAGTTCACTTTTGCTTTGGTTTCCCTTGCCTCTGGAGATGTGTTGAGTAAGAAGTTGCTGAGGCCAAGGTCAAAGAAGTTCTTGTCTGCTTTCTCCTCGAGGATTTTGATGACTTCCTATCTTACATTTAGGTCTTTCATCCATTTTGAGTTTATTTTTGTGTATGGTGGAGGAAAGTGACCCAGGATCATTTTTCTGCATGTTGCCATCCAGTTTACCTAGTGCTACTTGCTGAAAAGACTGTTTCTATTCCATTGGATATTCTTTCCTGCTTTGTCAAAGATGAGTTGGCCATACGTTTGTGGGTCCAATTCTGGGTTCTCTATTCTCTACTTGAGTGTCTGTTTTTGTACCAGTACCAGACTGTCTTGATGATTACCACTTTGTAACACAGCTGGAAGTCTGGGATTGTGATGCCTTCTTGGTTTGCTTTTCTTTTTCAAGATTACTTTGGCTATTCAGGGTCTTTTCTGGTTCCATACAAATTTTAGGATTGTTTGTTCTAGCTCTGTGAAGAATGCTGGTGTTATTTTGATATCTATTGCACTGAATATGTAGATTGCTTTGGGTATTATTGACATTTTAACAATATTTGCTCTTCCTATCCAGGAGCATGGAATATTTTTCCACTGTTTTTGTGTGTCTTCTGGAATTTCTTTCATAAGCTTTCTATAGTTTTCAGTGTATAGATTTGTCATCTCTTTGGTTAGATTGATTCCTAGGTATTTTATTATTTTGGTGCAATTGTAAATGGGATGGATTCCTTGATTTGTCTTTTTGTTGCTTCATTGTTGGTGTGCATTGATTTTATAACCTACAACTTTGATGAATTTCTGCATCAGTTTTAGCAGTGTTTTGGTGCATTTTTGGGTTTTCCATATAGAGTATGTCATCTACAAAGAGTGAAAATTTGACATCCTCCTGGCCAATTTGGATGCCTTTTTATTTCTTTGTGTTGCCTGATTGTTGAGGCTAAGACTTCCAAAACTATGTTGAATAACAGTGCCAAGAATGCACATCTCTGTCTGTTCCTGATCTTAGGAGTAAACCTTTTAGTTTTTCCCCATTGAGGATGATATTAGCATTGGGTCTTTCACATGTGGCTTTTATGATCTGGAGGTATGATTCTTCTATCCCTACTTTCTTAAGGTTTTTATCAAGAAAGGGTACTATATTTTGTCAAATGCTTTCTCTGCATCTTTTGAGAAGATCATGTGGTTCTTGTCCTTTCTTTTATTGATGTGATGAATCATAGTGATTGCTTTGCAGATATTGAATCAGCCCTGCATTCCAGGTATAAATCTCATTTTGTTGTGGTGAATAATTATTTTGATGTATTCTTGGATCTGAGTGGCTAATATCTTGTTGAGGATTTTTGCATCCATGTTCATCAGAGAAATTGGTCTATAGTTCTTTATTTTAGTGGAGCCTTTGGCTTTGGAATCAAGGTAATGCTGGCTTCATAGAAACAGTTTGAAAGTTTTTCTTCCATTTCTGTTTTTTGGAACAGCTTCAAGATTATAGCTGTTAACTCTTCCTTAAATGTTTGGTAGAATTTCCCTAGAAAGCTATTTGGCTTTGGACTCTTGTTTTTTGGGAGATTTTTTATTACTAATTCAATTTTTTTACTGGTATGGGTCCATTCAAATTTTCTGTTTCTTCCTGTTTCAGTTTTGGTAGTTTATATGTTTCTAGGAATTTGTCTATTTCTTTCAGATTTCCCATTTTATTGGTGTATAGTTGCTCATAATATTCTCTTATTATTGTTTTTATTTCTGCTGTTTTGGTTGTGATTTCTCCTCCTTCCCTCTTGATTTAATTTATTCGGGTCATTTTCTTTTTCTTTTTTGGTCAAACTGGCTAGGGGTTTATCAATTTTGTTAACTCAAAGAATCAACTTCTGGTTTTATTGATCTGTTCTACTGTTTTTAGGGTTGCAATAGCATTAATTTCTGGTCTAGTCTTTAATATTTCCTGCTTTATGCTGGTTTGGGGTTTTATTTGCTGTTCCCTTTCCAGCTCTTTGAGGTGTAAGGTTAGGTTGTGTATCTGAGATCTTCCTCAGACCTGGATTGCTATATACTTTCCTCTTATTACTGCCTTTGCTACATCCCATAGGTATTGGATTGTGGTGTTATCATTTTAATTGGCTTCCATGTACTTTTTAATTTCCTTCTAACTTTGTGGTTAGCCCATTTGTTCTTTAGTAGGGTGTTCTTTAATCTCCAATTATTTGTTATCTTTTTAAATTTTTTCTTGTGGTTGATTTCAAGCTTCATAGCATTGTTGTCTGAAAATATGTATGGTATGATCTCCATCTTTTTGTCCTTGTTGAGGGCTGATTTGTGTCTCAGTATGTGATCTTTTCTGAAGAATGTTTCATGTGCACTGGAGAAGAATGTATATTCCGCTGCTTTAGGATGAAATGTTCTGAATATATCTGTTAAGTCCATCTGGTCCAGTGTGTCATTCAAAGCCATTGTTTCCTTGTTGATTTTATGATTAAATGATCTGTCCATTGCTGTAAGTGGGGTGTTGACATCTCCTATTATCATGGTATTATTATCAATGAGTTTCATTATGTTTGAGATTTATTGATTTATATATTTGGGTGGTTCCACATTTGAAGCATCAATGTTTACAATTATTATGTCTTCTTGGTGGATAGATCCCTTAATTATGATATACTGCCCTTCTTCATCTCTTGTTACAGTCTTTATTTTAATGTCTAGATTGTCTGATATAAATATGGCTACTCTGGCTTTCTTTTGGTGACCATCAGCATGAGAGATGGGTCTCCGTCCTTTTACTTTTAATCTGAACGACAGCCTTTAGGTCTAAAGTGGGTCTCTTGTAAAAAACATATAAATGGATCTTGTTTTCTTATCCATGTGTCTGTCTATGTCTTTTGATTGGAGCATTTAGTTCACTGATGTTTAGAGTGAGTACTAAAAGATATGAGTTTATTGCCATTATGTTTCTTGTAGAATTGGAGTTTCCCATAGTGTTCTCTAGTCCTTTCTAGTCTTTGTTGCTTTTGGTCTTTTTTTTTTCCCTCTTAGAGACCCCTTAAAATTTCTTGCAGGGCTGGTTTAGTGGTCATGAACTCCTTTAATTTTTGTTTGTCTGGGAAACTTTTTATCCTCTTCTATTTTGAATGACAGCCTTGATAAATAAAGATTCTTGGCTGCATATTTTTTTGATTCAGCACATTGAATATATCCTGCCACTCTTTTCTGGCCTTCCAAATTTCTGTGGATAGGTCTGCTGCAAACCTAATCTGTCTTCCTTTGTAGGGTAAAGATTTTTTTCCCTTGCTGATTTCATGATTCTTTCCTTGCTTGAGCATTTTGTGAATTTGACTATGATATGCCTTGTTGATAGTGGTTTTTGTTGAATCTTGTGGGAGTCTTCTGTGCTTCCTGGATTTTGGTTTCTGTGTCTTTACCCAGGTTAAGAAAGTTTTCTGCTATGATTTGCTCACATAACCCTTCTACACCTTTTTCTCTCTCTTCATCTTCTGGGACGTCTATGGTTCTAATGTTGTTCCTTTGTAATGAGTCACTGATTTCTCTTATTCTTAAATCACTCTCTTTGGCTTTGCTCTCACTCTTTTTTTGTTTCATTATTCTCCATATATTTGTCCTCTATATCGCTGTTTAACTGTTCTGCCTCATCCATCCTTGCTGCCGTGGCATCCATTCAAGATTGCAGCTCAGTTACAACATTTTTTATTTCATCCTGACTAGCTTCTTCCTCTTTTATCTCCATAGAGAGAGATTCTAATCTGTTTTCAACCCCAACTAGTATTCTTATCATCCTGATTCTATATTCTGGTTCAGACATCTTGCTTGTATCTGTGTCAGTTAAGTCCCTGGCTGATGTTTCTTTCTGCTTTTTCTTTTCAGGTGAATTCCTTGGTTTTGTTATTTTAAAAGAAGAAAAGGAATTAATAAGGTAAAAAATGTTTAATTAAAAAATTGAAAACTACACACACACACAAAGAAAAATAAATGATGCTAGATCCTAGGTGTGCTTTGGTCTGGTTATTGAATGGATATTGATTAGAGAAAAAAGGGAAAAACAAAATTAAAAAAGTAAAAACAACATCTCCACACACACAAAATCAAATAAATGATGCTAGATCTTAGGTGTGTTGTGGTCTCGTTTTTGAAAGGAGCTTGATTGATTAGAGACAAATGGGAAAAAAATAAATTAAAGAATTAAAAACCATACACACACACACACACACACACACACACACAAAATCAAATGAGTAATGGTAGGTACTCGGTGTTTTGGTCTGGTTATTGAAAGGAGCTTGACTGATTAGAGAAAAAAAGAGAAAAAGAATAAGAAAGGAAAAAGGAAACAAAACAAAAACAAAAAACAAACAAACAAAATAGTTTGAAAATTTGAGAAAATAAGTACAATGAAATATAATAACTTGAAATTATGAAAGTAAAATAGAATTTGAAAAATTTATGAAAAAGTAGAAAATTTAGTTGAAAAAATAAAGGAAATATTTTTAATAAAAATTGAAAATAAAAATAAAATTTTTATTATCTTTCTGTACTCAATTAAAAAGAAAGAAATGAAAAGAAAGCAAAAAGAAAATTGAATAGATGGACCAATGAACAGACTGAAATATGATTGATATTACATCGTTTTCCCCTTGAAGTCACACTACGAAGCATTTTATAGTCCATATACTAAGCAGGCGGAGAAACTTATGGTGTTCCTGAAGGGTGAGGTTGGCTCAGTTAGGCCGGGCTTAGTGTAGGGGCTCTGTTCTTTGCTAAATGGTGCTGCTTAGCTTACTGGGATGGATTGTCATTGCACCTGTTGGTGTGTATGTGCATGCATCAGCAGGGTAAAAATGGTGTCACCCAGGAATCCATTCTAGTATCAGAACACTGTGTTCTTCCCGACAGAGAGTTGCACACCCATTATTTGTCTTCAGTTTCAGTCCACTTTTACACTGTTTGTAACCATGTCATCAGGTTGCCAGGAGGCATCTCACTCCTGAGTTTTATCTGAGATGGAGCTCTATTTCCTGACCCCTCACTTCTGAGGGACTAAGGCTTTGACCGGCTCAGATCCTCTGGGGGATGGTCTCACTGAGCAACGGCCAAATGCCAGCCACACCCAGGAATGCTAGTAAGACCCTGCTGCTTCCAATGTCCAGAAACTTTCAGCTAGATGCCAGCCTGTTCCAGAAAAAGTTTACCCTATTGTGTACCAACAGCATTTCCAGGATTATGGAAAATCTCGCTTGGCCAGAGGACTTCCCAGACCCACTCTTTTCCTAGGAATTCACCCTTCCCACCAGAGCACCACTAGGTATTTGATTTGTGGAGTTTCAGACTCTGTGCTCCACCCATTTATATATAGTCTTACTGGAATTTAAGCCCTCTCCTTTTTCTTTTCTCCCTTTTTAGTTCAGTCCCTGTGGCTGTTTCCACCTTTATTCCAGTTTCTCTCCAGCTGCTTTTTTGGGGGGTGCTTTTCCCATACTCCCCTGTCTCCATCCCCTCTCCACCAGCTAAAACAGCTCCCTGCCCTCCGCGTCTCCTCTCTCCCCCAGTTCTCCTCACCGCTCCATGGACCTCCTGAGTTCTGTGGTTCAGGTTGTGCAGATTGTTGTGTTAATCCTCAAATTAGTTTTCTAGGTGTGCAGGATGGTTTAGTGTTGATCTGGCTGTATTTCAAGCATGCAAGACAGAAAAAAACTTCCATGCTGTTCACCATCTTGGCTTCTCCAATAATGCTTTCAATTATTAAAGGAAACTTTAGTGGACAAAATTATTGTCGTGGATAAGCTTATGCTGCCATCTAATGGCCACATTTAGCTATGCTTTGAGGAGAAATTCTTAATATTATCTCACTAAGGAAAGCTATCTACCTTTTATTTGAATACATCCTATAGACGCTGAGACCATGCTAATAGGCAACTAAAAAATGAAAAAGAAGATAAAATACATTTCATAAGTAATGTGAAATTGTTCATGTGGTGGTATTAAAGCACATAGTGTAAAACAAACCTTCATCCGCTGGTTCTAAAGTAATATTAAATATTTAAAACCAGGTTTTTAAGAAATCAGGATATAAGGTCATTTTGAGGGAATCTTTATTAACATGAAATTGGATAAAAACTAATATCAGCCTTAAAAATTAATGAAACTTCATCACGTTCCTTTCAAAATGACCTCAGATGGAGTAAAGAAACGTATCCTGAATCACTTCCTCTATCAGATATTGTGCTGGACTCTAGTTAGAAAGAAGTAGTTTCTCTTCAGGACATGTGAGAAGGAAACGTTTGTCTTTTTTTAGGTTACTAAAATTTTAGAAAATTTGATCAGGAGCAGACAGTCCTCTATGCCTTTTTTACCATCTATACAAATGCTCATATAAAAATTTTACTAAACTAGCAAAAATAACTTTACAACTATCAGTCACAAACTTCTAAGCACTTATCTGTATCCTATTTCTTAATTTGATAATAATAAAGCCCCCTACATAATGTTATCTCCATTTCCTAGAGTATATTAAGAAATATTTATTTACATTTTCTGTATTATTAGATATTGCTTCTTATTTTGCATTTTGCACTATGTAATCTTCCTTGTGAAAGGTGAATATAACTGGGTCATTTCCATCTAAATTCTTTCTCTCTCTCTCCTCCCTCTTACCCTCCCTCTTACCTCTCCTACACATACACAAATCTAAGCATGTTAAAAAATGGGGTTCTCTTTGCATAGTTTCTCACATTGGTAGAGGATAGAAACGTGTGGAAGAGGCATCTCTTTCTTTTTCCAGACATCTTCTTTAAGCCTTTCTCTCTGTTTCTCCAAAGATCCATTTCAAATGGGTCCATCAGGATGTCCTCCATCCTATTATGCTATTTTTTATAGTACTATTTTTAATAGTACTGACCCCTAGCTAATTTTCCTTTATTTATAAACATCTCTATTTCCAAATATATTCCCTATAGAGGAAGGGTCTTTGCCTCTCATATTCACTGCTATATCCTCAGAACTTGATACTGCTACCAATTAGGAGTCAACACTTATTGTCATTGTTAAAGTTGCTGTGGTTTGAATGAAAGTAATGACTTTTGCTTAAAATGCAAATATTCATGCGAGAACCAGGGACTGACTTTTGGTGCAAGCGAAAGATACTTTAATTTCTTTTTCATGTCTTTTCCCTTAAAGAAATAGCCCTTTTCTTCCCTGAAACTCTGTCATATGTACATTTAACATGTAGGTCCTTTTGTCTCCTTATATTTCCTTTCAGTTGGCAATTTGTCTTTTTAACTCTTAAAAGCAGTGCATGTATGTATGTATGAGGTATTAATAAATCTGAAAAAATCACAAGGGTTTGTTTTTGTTGTTCATATTTACTTGGATGACGTAAATCTGTTTCAGAAGTAACTGTCCTTTCAGGTTGGTTGTCTGGACTGCGTTTGCTCACTGTCCCTGTAGTCTCCACACAGGAAGTAGAAATGACCACATTGTGAAAAGGACATATACTTACCATGACATTTGTATGATCCCAAATAAAGTTTTAAAATTTAAAGTAATGTGTATTGCTCTTGGGTTAAGTAGTCTCATCTAATCAGCAAGTATTGCTGTGAAAAAAAAAATAATGCATTTGAATGTTGATAAGATGTTAACAGAGGTAACTGGGAATCTGGTCAATTATGCCAGTATATGAATATATAAGTATAAAACCATTCCAGATCACTGTGCTTTCTGCTAATTACAATCATTGTGAGTAGAAAGTATACTTATTGAGAAATTACAATGGCTTGAACATTGTGATGTTATTACTTTTATGATAAGGGAAAATTGGTTGTAGAAATAAAAAAATGAAAACCATCAAAAAAATTTATAAACTATTTTGGCAATTAAAAATCCTCTTGAGAAGTATATTTAGTAGAAAACAGTTTATTTAAGAATATTTGATTTATCATTTCTTTTAAAACAGGCTAAGATAATATTTAATGTGTAAATTTATAAAATTACATACACACACTCAGAAAATTACTGGAAGAATATAAGCCAAAGATTTAACATAGTTTATCTTTTTGGACAAAATCATATTACAAAAATATATGTTTTTCAAGATTTCACTGTCTTTAAAACATACTGTACACATTTATATGTATCTGAATTCTATCTATACTATACAAATATACATAAATTTTAAAATGTCTGAAATAAGTGTATCACAGTAGGCACAGTTTTTACATGTGATTAGTGCCATTGCGTGATTTTTATCTTCTTTGTGCTCTGCTTTCCAAATATTCTAATAATTAAAACTCCTCCTCCCAAATTTGTTTTTATTGCTTTTCCTAAGCAATAACAACAAAATCCATTTTTTAAATTTAGGCACATAATTTATATTCTTATTAGTTCAATGACTCTTTGATTGAATTTATATATTAAATTATACAGTAACATAAGTAAACTGAAACATCTCTATTAAAAAATTATTTTTGCCTCATCGTTGAAAAACAGTGGTACAACCAAGGGGTTTCTAGAATCTCTGGAGGGCAGAAAGCCTCTCAACACATGCAGTGGGAACTCTTGCTGGGTTATGATGAGAATGCTCTTCCATCAGCATCACGAGATTTGCCTTTAGCCCCATTATATTTGGCTCTGAAATTGCTCAAGTGAGATTCAAGGAGATTGCAGTTACTGACCCACCACCCTGAGTTCAGATGATGGCTCTCTTACAACTCAGTGTGTCCTTTTGGTCCATTTCTTGGTGAGCCACCCACAAAATAGCAAGAGGCTTGGCCAAAGTACAATGTTTACACAGATGATGTCGATGGATTTCAGGGAATTTCTAAGCACCGAAAGAAGACCTGATCTCACCCATTCCATTCTGAAGGTCAGGTTCTTCAGCAAAAGATATTTTAGACGTACAGGGACTTATAAGCAATTCTGCATCCCCTTTGACTGAAACTTTTTCTTAAATTATTTCTAAAACTTCCATTATTTGATTGAGACATAAAATGTTGTGGAACTTGTCTGATGGTGTCTCCCAACATTATGACATGAAGAAAATCTAAGACCCTATGACCCACGCTATTTCTTATCACTACAGCTTCCCAAGGCTACAAGAGCTGTATTATGGGAGAGGGATGCTGGGTTGTGATTTGGATCAATTAGTGTTGATATGCAGAGTGGCCACTGAATGACCATGAGTGAATTCCTTGGCCTTCCCTCCCTATCCTTCTCCCAGAATGCTTCAGAGGTGTTAAGTGCATTATCATTCATGCCAGAGGGAACATGGGACTCACAAAAGTCCCCATGGACCCCAGGCTAAAGCAAAGCTACCTTGATCCCAATAACTCAGATGAAAAGGGTTGGGGGAGATTTTGTTGTAGTGTTGTTTTTTTTTAATGTTGCATACTTCTGCTACTCCAAAATGATAGGAAAAAAACCAGATCAGATTTGTATTTGTACTCTGTAGCATTAAACTTAGAAATTCCTGAAAAAAAAGAAAGAAAAACACTCAATGGGAGAGGGGGAAAAAACAAAGAAGGAAATGCTCAAGAACCTTCCTCTGTAACAAGATCTGTGCTGTAAAGTCACAGCCTAAAACATTGATAATTTTCCCTTCAGCAAGAGAAAGGGAACTCACTTATTTCAAAACCAGCGCAAGCATATACATTTGAGACAGTTGATCCCAGCCTTCATCTAATTAACTGTTTCAAAATTCAATACATAGTGTAAATTAAATGGAAGAAGTTTCTGTGCTAAAATCTGAATCCTTTCCAGAGCATCACATTGGCACTGGTTCCGTTTCTCTCGTTTCCTTGCCCGTGACTCATTCCCGCTGTCTGAGACAGTTGCCTCACTGAAACCATGACTGTCCCTCACCTGTATATCATTTCATGGTCTCAGTATTCAGGTGCCCCCACAATGTGCTCGCTCCCTCTGAACACAAACCACTCTATGACCTCATTGCTAACTGCTATGCAGTGTAGAGCACTATACATAGTGTGGTGGTTCCTCAAAAACTTAAAAACAGAACTACCCTATGACCCAGCAATTCAACTGCACTACTAGGAATCTAAAGGATTCAAATATGCTAATTCACAGGGGCACATGCACCCCGATGTTTATAGCAGCACTGTCAACAATGGTCAAGTTATGGAAAGGGCGCAGATGCCCATCAACCAATGAATAGATAAAAAGATGTGGTATATATACATGATGGAATACTACTCAGTAATCAAAAGTAATGAAATCTCATTATTTACAACAATGTGGATGGAACTAGAGTGTATTATGCTAAGCAAAATAAGTCGGAGAAAGATAAATATATGACTTCGCTCATGTGCGGGGAATTAAGAAGCAAAACAGATGAACATGGAGGAAAGGAAGGAAAAATAAGATAAAAACAGAGAGGGAGGCAAACCATAAGAGACTCTTAAATACAGAGAACAAACTGCAGGTTGATGGGAGTGGGAGGGTGGGGGGATGGGTGAATGGGTGACAGGAGTTAAGGAGGGCACTCTTCGGGATGAGTACTGGGTGTCATAACTGGGTTCCATTCCTGAAGCCAGCTCTACACTGTATGCTAACAAACTGGAGAATTCAAAACTAAATCATTAAATAAAATAAATTTAAAACAAGAAAAATTGCAATATTCAAAACAGGTTCATGATCCCAAGAAGGGATGATTGTGACACATGATTCCATCAATACTGCCAAAGAAAGCATCAGTGTTTCCAGCAAACTCCATCATGAAATTTATCAGGGCACTGACTTGAGATAAATTTACATTCTAGCTCTCTCTGTATCATTACTGAGGCACGTTTTACTCTACCTTTTCCCCTTATGTCTTCTATAATCTAGAGATAAATTTTATATTTTTAGATCATGCTCAGCATGCTCAGGGCTCAAATGCCCGCAAACTCTAACATGCACCAAAAGTCACTTTTCAAAAATCATTTTCTCTTCCCTGAAATAATTATAATACATCTTGAATCACTCAAATGTTTTCTGAGGGACAAAAAAGTATTAAAATATTTTAAACTTTATTCTATTGTATTTTTTAATTGTAACAACAAAAGAAAATGAAAATAAGATATATATTTTCTGCATTTCAGTTTAGCTCTGACTTCTCAACAACTATTGCCTCTGACTTTTTTAGAATTTTCTTGTTCTCTCATTCACCTGTTTGCATTATATTTATAATTTGTATAATAAACAATACTTATTTATTTTTGTCTGAAAGAAATAGAAATAACTAAATATCAAATATTAAAGTAATAGTTGGAACAACTTCAAAATCAAATATGTAAAGAGGCATCTCTCTTGTCATTTGTCACTTGGTGGAAGAATAAAAATATAAGATTTGTGTTGTCAGTCTTGTTCACCTTCCGCTTGTCTATTTCAGTTTTCTTTTCTGCAGTGATCATGACATTGTCTTCTTAGATGACAAGAATAAAAAAAAAAGAGGCATCAAAATATTTAAATAGGAGGAGTCGCTCTAAAGAAATTATTTGTACCTAAGTAACCTGCTCAGTTTGCTATGTCCAATTCTGTGTTTAGACCTGGGGGACATGTGTATCATTCCAATAAATCTCACCTGGTCTGGACACGTATATTGGTTCAACTAGTGTCATACCTTTAATAGCTAGATGATTCCAACACTATATTTTTATCTCAATCCCAACAATGAAAATGTTTGAGAAAGTAGAATTACTTTGACTCTGGTGACTGTTCTTATCATCCAAAAAACACATGATTAAAATGGGGCTTTAAAAATAGTTTTTAAAACAAAGGTCATATTGAAGGTTTCAAGGATGCTATACGCCAAATTCCTGCACATTTGTTTAGCATCTTCAGATGATGACCAGGTAATTAACCATGTCTAGAAGCTTTTCTCTTTATCTATTTTGTATTCCAGATAGAAATTTAACTTCTGATGCAAAACTTCCCCCTGACAACCGTTCTGTGCATGGCAGCTTTCACTTCTTTATTTCTCAAGCTGTAGATGAGAGGATTCAACATGGGGATCACCGCTGTGTAGAACACCGACACCACTTTATTGATGTCCAGAGAAAAAATTGCACCTGGTCGCACATAGATAAAGAAGAGGGTCCCGTATAAGAGGGACACTGCTGTCAGATGGGAGGAGCAGGTGGAAAAGGCTTTGCGCCTCCCATCGCCAGAGCGGATCCTCAGGATGGCAGCGAGAATGTAAAAATAGGAGATTATAATGGTCAGACTACTGACCACCAGTACGGCCCCAGCCACAATGAAAACTAACAATTTATTGATCCGGGTGTCAGCACATACCAGAGAAAGAAGGGGGGACATGTCACAGAAAAAATGATTAATAACGTTGGAACGACAAAAGGGAAGTCGGAAAGCAGCTGTTGTGTGAGTCATGGTGCTCAGGAACCCAACAGTATAGGGTCCAACCACCAGCTGCATGCAGAGTCTCTGTGACATGGCGATGGAATATAATAACGGGTTACAGATGGCCACATAGCGGTCATAGGCCATGGATGCCAGGAGAAGGCACTCAATGGCCACAAAGAACCCAAAGAACCATTGCTGCAAGGCACAGCCCAGGAAGGAGATGGCCTTCCTCTCAGTGAAGAAGTCAGTGAGCATCTTGGGACCCACTACTGAAGAAAAGCAGATGTCCACAAAGGACAGGTGACTGAGAAAAAAGTACATGGGCGTGTGAAGGCGGGAATCTATCTGGATGAGAATAATCATACCCAAGTTTCCTGTCATAGTAACAAGGTAAAAAAGTAAGAAGAGCAAGAAAAGGAAGACTTGTATCCGAGGATGGTACTTCAGGCCTACGAAAATAAACTCTGTGATTCTTGTGTAGTTCCCATCAGCCATTGGTTGTGCTGTTCTCTAGAGTGAGAAAAAACAGAACATTGATAATGCATACAACTTTAAATTATTTAAACGCATAAGATAACACACAAGAAAAGAAACTACCAGTCCAATTTGGGAGCATTGGTATAAAAAGAGACTAAATTAAAAACTACCAAAACAAATATAGTAAAGCTCTTAAGAGCAATATGGTTTAAATGTTTTAAAGAGAAAATTGGAACTAAGAATTGGGTGACCATTAGAAAACCTATAGAATTACTCACTACATTTACATATTAAAATAAAATGCATTATAATTATTTCCAAAGAATTTTTTAAACAAGTTGATAAAATGTGGCAAGGAAGGAAGGAAGAAAGAAGGAAGGAAAGAAAGAAAGAGGAATGAGGGAGGAAGGAAGGAATAATGGAAGAGAGTAAGGAAGGAGAAAGGAAAGAGGAAAGAGGAAAGGAAAGGAAAGGAAAGGAAAGGAAAGGAAAGGAAAGGAAAGGAAAGGAAAGGAAAGGAAAGGAAAGGAAAGGAGAGGGGAAAAAAAAGAAAAAGAAAACCAAAAGCCTTTCCAAGCTGGAGACAAAAAGGAATTACTTACCTTGGTGAAAAGGATGTTCCTCTAGCTTCTAGAGACTATATGTGTGCAGGGTAAGCCCTGGGAACATTCACACTATAACCACAAACTATATATTCTCACAGTGTGTACTATTTAAGACTATACTGAAGAACCACATCCAAAATACTGAACTATAAAAAAAAGAAAGAAGATGTAAGAATCCTAGAAAACAGAGATAAGTATTTGCAAGCAAAATAGTCATCCACATAGAAAGAGTAAAATAGTCAACCAATAAGATAATTTTTTTAGAAAAAAATGAAAGAATTCAAAGTAGCAGAAGATCAGTGTAAAAGAAGTCAACAATAATTATCTGTGAATTATAATGGAATAACTTATATTCATCAATACAAATTGATAAAATAGCCATAAATAAGCTTAACAAAAAAAATTCAAGATTCATATGAAGAAATATATAAATTATTGGACTTTACTATACAAGGGAAGAAATGCCTAGATCAGTCAAAAAACACACTTAATGTATTTTTAATGTATTTATTAAGATTCATTTCTTTTAAGATAGTAAAAATTAGCTCTAAGAAAATGATATTTCTCCCACAGATATGCTACAGCTGTAAAGTGTCCTAACAACATTTGGTGGAGGACTGGGGGGTGACAAATACTTGATTACTCAATGATAAACTTTATTTTCTGAAAAAACAGACTATCTACAATTTTTGTTTGAAATTATATCAGCAAGATGAAACGCCCCACTGGGTCTGGAATATCTAAGTCATTCTGACAGAGCAAAGGAGTCTCAGTTCCCAAAACGAGTAGAAAACTCCACATGATAGATGTCTGGATACAACACTCTTCATCTATCTTACCTTTGTAGTTTTCATGAAACAGGACCCTGTGCTACCTTTGCGGATAAGACTGTTCTGATGTTGTGATGTTGGCTCCTTTAGACACAGCCCTACTTTGCTTTGAGCTCATCAAAATTTTCTCAAAATCCTATAATAACTCTAGGTTTTCTTTGTCCAATGAGACATCCATGGTTCCAAGTGTGTGTGGCCTCCCTCATTGCAAAGAGTCAAAAGCTGATTGGCTCAGACTACACACTTGATCCTGGCTTTAAGGATGATGAGGCTAGGACACCCACCACATCATTTAGTAAATTTAATGCAATTCTAACCAATTGAAAACATTTAATTAAAATATAATTTTTAATGAAACAATAAATTTTTTAATTCATGGAAGAGAAAAATGCTCAAAGGAGCAAAGAAAATTTCAAAAAAGAAAATGAAAGAAATGGGATGTGCTATTCCAGATATCAACACATTTATAAATAAAGCTATCATACTTAACCAATAAGGTATTATTACTAGAATAGACAGGAGACAGGAAAACTAGAAAAACCTTAGGCAGACCAAGATGTATATGTCAATCTAGTATGAATAAATGTTTTCTTTCAATCAGGAAAGTAAAGATTAATTACTCCTAAAAAAAAGTGTTACAATATTTGGATGACCATTTCAAAAGATAGATAATATTAAAATTCCACCCACATTATTAAACTAAAAAGAAAAATTCTACTATAAACACAACAATAAAACACTGAAGAATAGTATTATGATTTGTTGTAGGGATGGTCTTCTTAAACAGAACATAAATATCACCTGAAGAAAATGTTGAAAGTTTTACTTCATCATAATTTTAAGTAAACAGATATATAGAGCCAACATATACTCTAAGTAAAATTAAGACATGCAGATTGAAAACCTACTGAAACATGTTACAGAAGATTAAAGTCAGATCACACAAAGAACTACCACACATTATCCACTAAAATAGCATGTATTCATTGTAATGATAAGCAAAAGATACTCAAAGTCTTAATAAATATGAAAAGATGATTGATATCCCTTTAATATCCCAAATAATTACAGAAACCAAATTGAAACAATTATATACTCTTTCACCCTTCAAATTGGCAAGATATTAAGAAATGTGAGAATATACTGAGAAAGCAGGGGAAGAAATTGGTGATCACTGGAAATCACTAGCTGTAGCATGGGTGTGGCCTACAGAAGGCGATTTTTTCCTCTCTCTTGGAATTTCTTTTTAAAAAGTGATTACCTGGGGTGCCTAGGTGGCTCAGTCGGTTAAGCGTCTGGCTTCAGCTCAGGTCATGATCTAACGGTTTATGGTTGGAGCCCTGCCTGGGACTCTATGCTGACGGCTAGCTCAGAGCCTGAAGCCTGCTTCAGATTCTGTGCCTCCCTCTCTCTCTGACCCTCCCCTGTTTGCGCTGTCTCTGTCTCTCAAAAGTAAATAAAAAACATTAAAAAAATTTTAAAGTGATTATCTGATGACTCAGAAATTCCATTACTTTGTATCTACCCTGAAGAAACACAAAATGGAAAAATACTGATTTTACTATTGCTTCAAATGATAAAAAAAAAATGGGAATCCACATAAATATTCTCCAAAAAACCATAACAGTAAATAAACCTTGGTATGTCATTCTGTGGAATATTGTACAGATATTTAAAAATTAAATAATAGGTTACCAAAGGGGAGGTGGGCATGGAGCCTCCTTGGGACTTTCTCTCTCTCTCTCCCTCTTTCTTCCTCTGTCGCTCCTTTGCTTAAGTACAGGTGGTCTCTCCTTCTCCAAAATAATAACAATAATAATAATAAATAAAAATTATAAATAAATAAAGAGCACCTGGGTGAGTCAGTTGGTTGAGGGTCCAGTTCTTGATTTTTGGCTCAGGTCATGATCTCACAGTTCTTGGCTTTGAGCCCCATTGGCAGTGCAAAGCCCGCTTGGAATTTGCTCTCTCTCTCTCCCTCTCTCTGCCCCTCCTTCTCTCTCTCTCAGGAAAAAAAAAATAAACTTAAAAAGATTTAAGAAGCAAAAGTCTGGAAAGATAACGCAGAAAAGGAGTATTCATTGCCTCTGAAAAGAGAGAAACAGTGAACTGGTATGTAGGTAGGGAGTCAAAGGGGTCTCTAGATTTATCTGCAAGTTTAAGATTTTATTACAAGGAGAAAATACACTTGTACTACTTTTGTAATTAAAAATCATCTAGGGGCACGTAAGTGGCTCATTCGGTTAAGTATGCAACTCTTGATTTTTGCTCAGGTCATGATCTCATCGTTCGTGGGACTGAACCCTGCTTTGGGGCTCAGCATGACGTCTGCTTGGCATTCTCCCTCTCTCTGCCCCTCCCCCTTCAAAATAAATAAATAAAAAATAATCTAAGGTGCGGAGGACCAGCCTACGCACCCCAGTCGAACGGTCCCCGAGTAGGTGGTTGGTGTCGGCGAAATATCTATAGGAAGGAAGACAGACAACATGAATGGTGGTAAAACCACACTTTACTAAGAAAGTCAGTGTCTTTTATGCCATAGGGGATTACACATTTTTTTTCTCTTTAATGATTACAAAGCTAGTGGTCCTTGAGAGAGTAAAAACATGCTCTGGGAAGGATCATTTATTTTATCACAAAAGAAAGAACAGCCGTGAGAACAGAAGTAAAAAAACAGGAATGAGGGAGTCTGTCTCTCAAAGATTTTTCTTTTCTTCAAGGCCCTTTAGCAGCTATTTCTGGGCAAGATGTTTATCATACAAGGAGTTAATTTTAAACAGAGGATTGTGTTTGCCCCAACAGCAGGCAATGAGCTGGGAACAGAAATAATGTAAGGGAAAGCAGGTGCCACTAACTGACCCAAGTTGATTCAAAACTTAAAGCTATATGCCTTTTTTGCTTTTGCAAAGCAATGAGAAAAATCATAGACAGGTTAAACAGAAGCCACATGTGCAGCCCAGGAGGCCAAATGTTGCTTCACAGCCTTTCGACTTGTTCCACAACTTCCCAAAGTTTTTTCTCCTGAGCCCCAGAGGCATAGCCATCAACGGTCAGTCTTCTGTGTCTGGGAGGCAGTGCCATCAAAGGTCGCTCTATGGGAGGTTTTTTGGCCTACTGGGCCCCAACACTAAGGAACTCCCCCCAAAAAGTAATCTAAAGCAATTCCTTAAAGTATTTCAGCATTTAAAAAGAAAAAGAGAAGAAAAGAAAATAGCAATAATCAATTGGGAGAACAACAGGCAAGAAATATATGAAGCCTAAGAGGGAGAAAGTGAGAAACAAGTACAGGCTATGCATTTGAAGTTCAAGATTTCTGAAATTCTGAGAAGCAGAGAGAACTCTAGTCCCAACCTCATCCTTTATAAATAAGAAAACTGAGGCTCCAAGATGTCTGACCCAGGACCACAGAGATGGCAGCAAAGATATAGTCACTTCCCACCCTACAGTTCTAAATTAGAGTTGGCTCCATGGTACAACACATTCAAGGTTACAATGGAGAGGGGACAAGGGACAAGTATTTGCAGAGTATGCATGACTTACCAGATTCTGTCCCAGGTGCTTTGCAAATGTCAGCCAATTTGATTTCTGCCCAAGCTTGGGTAAGAAACGTTTTGTAACCTCCATTTTAAAGAACAAACAACAGGGACGCCTAGGTGCCTAGTAGGTTAGAGGGTTAGGTGTACGACTTCAGCTCAGGTTATGATCTCACAGTTAGGGAGTTCGAGCTCCACGTCAGCCTCTGTGCTGACAGCTGGGAGCCTGAAGCCTGCTTTGGCTTCCCTACTTGCACTCTGTCTCTCTTTCTCTCAAAAATAAATAAACATTTTAAAAAGGGTTTTTAAGAGCAAACATTCAGGGCACCTGGATGGCTCAGTCGGTTGAGCCTCTGACTTTGGCTCAGGTCAGATCTCACGTTCGTGGGTTCAAGCCCCTGGTGGGGTTCTGTGCTGACAGCTAGCTCAGAGCCTGGAGCCTGCTTCTGGTTCTGTGTCTCCTTCTCTCTCTGCCCCTCCCCCTCTCATGCTCTGTCTCTCTCTGAATCAAAAATAAATAAAACATTTTTAAAAAAGCAAACAATCAATGCTGCCAAGTGTGGAAGGTGATATCTGAAGGGCAGGACCTAGTTATCTCCAAAAAGTTATCTGAGATTAAGATACTGTCCTATCTGAATACAGAGTATCCACCCTTTCAAAGACATCACTCCTCCAAGAGGGAAACTTCCATCTCTTAAAGTCTCAACCTAGTCCTACATGCTCTTTGAGGGAGACAGAATCAGTCAAGACACATACATAAATTTATCAGTGAAAGGGCTGTTGATTACAAGCAGGGCAAGGAGGCCCCAGAGAAATCCCGTAAAGAGTCCAGCTTTGCTCAAGTGCAAGGGTTCTCTAAGATCTGCACCTGTGCTCCCATTTGTACCCCATGCTTGGAGTGTGATGCTTATAATGCAGGGCACCATTCCATGCAGATGACACCACACCTGGAGAGGATGACCCTGCCTCTCTCTCTCCCTGTTCTGGGCAGTCAGTGAATTTGAAGAGAGATTCCACTTGACTATAATCTCTTTGTGCATCTTAGCAAATTTCACATCATTGCATATTAGGTTTGCTGCAACATCCTAACCAGTTATGGTCTGACAGTGGATATTTCTCTATGTCCCAAAGAAACACATTTCAGATATCAGTCCTTTTTTTCCCCCATCAATCCATTTATTTTGAACTTCTCGAAGAGCAAACAGAAGGACAGAGATGGATTTTTAAAAATGCTTTAAACTTACATTTCAATGAATTCCTGTCTTCTCCCGAGGATCAAAATTAAAATGGAGTATAAATTTGCTCTTCTTCAGCCTGTGTTCTTCCTTCCCACCTTCATCTGCGCCTCCACACAGAGAAGAGGGCCGACTTTCTTAGAATTACTTGGTTTTATTCTTAAGTTGTCTTCCCAAGGAACTGGTAAGATTCCACTTAAAGCACATTGTCTTTTCACGTGGATGGAAGTTTCCAGAATTAATTACATCATTTTGTAGTTGTTGTTCTGGAAGAACTTATGTCCCGACACATACCACACCTTGGGAATTTTGTTAAGAGGGAATTCAATTAAAGTGTTATTTCTGTCCTTAAACTCTAAAAACTCCACTGGGATCCACTTATTTGCCCTCTGTGCTTGACTTGAGTAAACTCTTAACTTCTTACCTTCTTCTTAAATATATATGTATATATATATTTAATGAGTAAACTTCAGTACAATGTTGTAACAACTGCTGAGTTGTCCCCACAAGAAGAACCACAAAGCTTCTGCAACTTTTGAGCCTGAGATTATTACAGTTGAAGATGAGCCCCTGGATAGCTTACCTGGCATTGTGATATTTCATCTTCCTTTTCTGATACTCATAGGAAAATCATGAGAATCATAATCATGAGAATCTCTGCCATATTCAGTGAGAAATTGAGAGCGGTTTCGCTGAAACATGCAAGCCTGATGCTATATTTTTTTCACCTTTTACTGATGAATAACACACAGAAAAGTGCAAAATTTTTACGTGTACTTTTCACTGAATTATTGCAATAGGAGCACATGCATGTAAGCCACCACCCAAGTCAGGAAACAGAACTTCTCCATCCATCTCATATTTGTGAAACTCATCTTTTACTGAATAAATCTCTAGTTCATGTATTTATGGATTCCAGTATTCCATTGTATTAATATTCCACAAATGATTTATCAATTGCTTTATTATTGGACATTTGAATTTTTCCCAGTTATTAGCTTCTGTGATTTTTTTTCTCCAATGAGCATCCAATGAATGCCATGTGTTTTGATGTTCATGAGCATGCATTTCTCTTGGGAATATACCTGGGAGGAAAATTTCTTTGTTATTGGGCACATATATGTTCCTGAGAACCGATAATTCAGGAAGTCTTCCAAAGCTCACTGCTTACACTTCCATAAATAGTGTATGAGAGTCAGCATTAGCCATTTTAGCCATTTTTTCTGAGTGTAAAATGGCATCTCATTGTGCCTTTAGCTGCCATTTCTAGAGAGACTGAACAATTTTGCAATGTTTATAAGCTATTTCCAAAAACACTTTTATTAATTGGCTGTTGAAGTGTTTTTCCTGCATTCCATCACTGAATTGTCTTTTGTTAAAAGTTACAATAGTTATTGGGGCACTTGGGTGGTCAGTCAGTTAAGCCTCCAACTTTGGCTCAGGTCATGATCTCACAGTTGCACTGTCTGTGTCTCCCTCTCTCTCTGCCCCTCTCCTCTTCATGCTCTGTCTCTATCTCTCAAAAATAAATAAACTTTAAAAATGTTATAATAGTTACTGATGTTCTTCAGATAAGTCACTGATATGCCTTATAAATAACTTTCCCTTGCTATGGCTTCCAAGTTTATGCTCTTAAGGATAAAACCTAAGTCTTTATTTTAATATAGTACAGAGAATCAATATTTTTCTTCATGTTTAGCATTTGTGTAGCCTACTTTTGTTTTTTAATTTTCTACCATACATCATAAAGATAGTCTCCAGTATCTTCTAGATGCCCTAATTCTTTGCCTTTCATATTTCAATCTCCAAATAATCTGGAATTAATCTTAATGTGTGCTGTGAGATGGGGGTAAAATTCCATTTTTCTTCCCACTTGGACATCCAATGGATTCAACACCATTTTTTAATCCATTCTTTCCCCACTACCATATTCTGTCACCCTTGTCATAAGTGAAGCATCCATATATTGGACTGTACATTGTTTAACAAGACCTATTCTTTAACAATAGGTATGCATTCATTAATATACCTGGACACTCTAATCTGTCCCACTGAGCCTTTAGTCTATTATTTTTTCTTTTTTTAATGTTTTATTCACCTTTTGAGAGAGAGAGAGAGAAGGGGAGGGTCAGAGAGAGAGGGAGACACAGAATCGGAAGACAGGCTCCAGGCTCTGAACTGTCAGCACAGAGCCAGATGCAGAACTTGAACCCACGAACCATGAGATCATGACCTGAGCCAAAGTCCGACTGAGCCACCCACGCGTCCCGGGCTGTTAGTCTATTCTTGATTCTGCCTTAATTACTATAGTTTTGTAAGTCTACATTCAGTAGAGGAAGACCTCTTACCTGGCTTGTTTTCTCCAAGATTAACTGAGATATTCTGGGCCCTCTGCCCTTCCATATGAGCCTCAGAGTCATAGCAGTATCTTGGGATGATGTGAGTCTGGATTCCCTTTACCACGGATTCTTCAGTGTTGCAGGACCTATGTTGACAGCTTCCTTTCTCACTATAGGAGCATTATAAGATTCAACAGACTTACCGGTTTACCATCCCCACCCAGTCCCACGTGCACCCACTTCCGCACAACCCTCCTGACTTTCCCGTCTCACTTACTGAAATACTGGAAGTCAAAATCTCATCTGTTCTGCAAGGTATTGCTTAATTATAACCTCACCCAGGAAGCCTTCCTTGATCCCTTTTAGGCAAAAAAATGATCACTTTCTTTGAGTTTTAACAGTATATTTGCCTCTCTTCTGTCACTTAGTATCATATGTAAGAGGTGATTTGCTGGGTTCTACTCCCAAAGCCAAGGCCTAACTGTAAGCTATCTGACTTGAATTTAAAGAAAAAGAAAGAAAGAAAGAAATGCCACAATATATCATTCTTTGTTCATGATTTCCTTCACTAATAAACACTTTAATAGGTCAAGAGTCATATCTTAATGGCTTGAACTGACATTATCAAAAATCCTACCAAGCATATGCCTCCATTTCCTGAATTGTTGAGAAAATGAGGATGCTGATTACACCGGAAGAACCTGGTAGTCAAGACAATTCACTCAAAGAGTAATTTGAAATATTGATGTCAAAATGAAAAATACTCTAAAATTAATGAAAAGTGTTTATCAGAATCAATGCAAATGTTCTTTTCCCAAATTGCACTGCATGGAAAAGCCAAGTAATTGCCTTTAGCAGCTTTCCTTCAAATTATTTTTAGTTACGTAATTTTACAGAACTCATCAGGTTTATTATCTTAAATAATAACTGTCTACATCATGTTGATCTCATTTTTGTCTGGAATAAGCAAATGTGAGCCCAGAGAAATATTGAGGGAAAAAAAAGAATGGCAAGTCTTGTACCAATGTTGGCCTTACCCTAACTGTGTGATAAGACTAGAGCTTGGGAGACTCAGAATGGGGTCCGCTAGCACCTCCATCATTTATTTGGAAGATACTATCTGAGGCCTGTGGCTCAGTCTCTCAAAACCTCAAATTCCCCAGCTAAAGTGGATCAAGTAATTCATACCACAAATGGAAACTGAAATACTCAATGAAGTATTTACAAAACTCATAGCATAGATCCTCAGCAAATGTATAAAATAGTCTTATTATTAAAGAATAAGTATTTTGTACTCATGGATGCTTTAAAAATTATATTAGCATAGAAACAAACAAACAAAAAAACCAAAATAACACAACTGAGGGCCCAGGAAAGAAAACACATACAAACACACACACATCACAGATTAACGAGGACATGCTTACATGTCAATTCTTCCCTTTGCAGAATACCATTCTTTAGGATTGACTTTTATTGCATCAGAGTTTCTGTTGTAAGCAACAGACCTAGGAAATTCACCAGAAGTATTTTTGGTAGTTCGGAACATTACCTGGGCAAAAACCTGGACAGCTCTGGATGTCCTAGTTGCAGAGACCATCTGTCTATGTGGGGGACCATGGTGACATAAATGTCCTCCAGCCATTTCTCTGGCTTTGCGTCATTCTCCTTAAAACTCAAAATCCAAGAGAAATCGTTTAAGTTTAGGTTGTATGTGGGAAGTCAATTATAATGCTTCCAAGTCTTATATCAGTAGCTGAGATATTAGACCTGTAAAAAGACATCAGGTGCTATTGTAAATATAAGTAGAGTAAGTTCTTATTCTTATTCTTGTTACTATTGCATGCCAAACTCCATGTAAAGTCATACATGTATTTATGTGCATATGTGTATTATTCAATCCTGATGCATTTTGTCATTTGCATATAAGCCATAATCCATGGAAAGAAACAGAACCAGAGTTGGTTGTTGAACCTGTGCCTGTCAAAATATAATATTCACTGAATAAAACAATGTAGGATCGACCCTATATCTATTGTTCAGTCGACAACCGTACATTGAGCACCTATTACATGCCAAGCTGGGGCGTCAAGCATAAAGTGATGGCCATGAGCATCCTTCTCTCATGAATCTCATTGTCTACAGGGAGAGACACACAATAAGCAAATAGGTAAGTAAATAATATTCAGGTGTTTTTAAGTACCTGGAAAAATAAAAATGCAGAAAAGATAAGTGGTTGAGATATGGGAGAAGCAGAGAATTATTATTTTCAGTAAAGAGGTCCAGATGATCTCTCTGATGATACGACATTTGAGCAGAGACTCAAAGGAGGTAAAGACTGACCTATGATGAGGAAGAGGAAAATGGACAGGCCACCTAAGACCCCAAGAATGACTCAGCAATTCTGCTGAGGGACCTTCTAAATGGTGCACATACCACTGAAGAGGAGTGTGGCCTGAGCAGTGTGCTCTCCCCTCCCCCACAAAAGGCAATGAGATTTTACTACCATGATAGTCTGCTCAGTTTTGTACGGTCCTGTTTTCACGGCTCGTGGAGGTCCGGGGTGACTAGGAAACAGACCGTCATCAATCCAGTGTAAAGTGCTTGGAAGGTCTTACAAATCTATGCAGCAGAGTCCTCTGGTGAAAGATAACTATTTTAGGGGCGCCTGGGTGGCTCAGTAGGTTATGCGTCCAACTTTGGCTCAGGTCATGTGAGCTCAGAGCCTGGAGCTTGCTTCAGATTCCATGTCTCCCTCGTTCTCTGCCTCCCTGTCCCCACTCACTCTCCATCTCTGTCTCTCAAAATAAAATAAAAGTCAAGAAAAAAAAAAAAGAAAGATAACTATTTCAATCTATTCTCCAAAGTGATCACTTTTATCAGCACTCATAAAGCCGATAATAAATCACTTTCCCTGAGGCACTTGGGTGGCTCAGCGGGTTAAGCATCTGACTCTTGATTTCCACTCAGACCATGATCTCAGTGTTTCTGAGACTGAGCCCTGCAGTGGTCCCCACACCGACAGCAGGGAGTCTGCTTGGGATTCTCTCTCCCTCTCTCTGCCCCTCCACTGCTCGTATTCATGCTCGCTTGCTGTCCTTCTCTCTCTCAAAATAAGTAAACTTTAAAAAATAAATAGGGGTGCCTGGGTGACTCAGTCAGTTAAGCCTCTAACTTCAGCTCAGGTTGTGATCTCATGGTTCATGGGTTTGAGCCCTGCATTGGGCTCTGTGCTGACAGCTAGCTCAGAGCCTGGAGCCTGCTTCAGATTCTGTGTCTCCCTCTCTCTCTGACCCTTCCCCGCCCATACTCTGTGAGTGTGTCTCTCTCTCAAAAAGAAATAAATGTTAAAAAAAATTTTAAATAAATAAATAAATCCCTTCTCTCAAGAAAGTGTTACATAATGTCCTCATACTTTCAGCCTTGCATGCTCCCAAAACCTTCATCATATAAAGGAATGAAGAAAGCATCCTGAGGACCAGAATCAATGAGCTTACACACTTTTCTCCTGTGCTAGAAAACCAGAATCATCTGTTACTACTGTGTGGGGCCCTTTCTCCTTTTATGATACAAATAGTCACCTCTAAACTCCATGCAAAGCCATGCTATAAAAAGAAATTTTTTCAACCTTCCCAATCTCTATTTTATTTAAAAGGACTTTCTTTTATTACCTTTGCTAAAATATGCTCCTTTGCCCTCTCTCTTAATTCCTTCAATAACATCATCAAAGAAATCATCATGAATGGATATGGAAATGTTTTTTAATCTTTTTGTTTTTCTTTCCACTTTACCAGCCTATAATCTCCAGGAGGACTTAGCCTGTCAATGTGAATAGTCCTCGGTAAAATGACAGGTGCATAAGAGACTTAGGTGGACTGAGATGAGCACTGGAGATTATATGGAAACCAACTTGACAATAAATTATAATTTTTAAAAAAGAGAGACACAGGTAAAAAATTGTTTAATTATTGACTGTAGTATTCTTTGACTCCCATTTCCTCTTTATGAAATAGCATTTAGACCCACATCATTCCCCATCACAACACAAAAATTGGGATAAAGCATGAAGAAAAACAAGCAAGACAAGCCAAAATATTTTAGGGCCTTAGAGACAACTGACATCTTTCAAAGTCAGTGGACTAAAAGAATGCTTTTTAAAGAAAGCCTTCAAGGAAAGATAGAGTGTGGTCCTTGGTGAGTCTTGGAATTGCACAAAAACATGGTTTATCCCCTCATTTCTTAGATTTGTTGCTACATTTTAGAAAATTAAGCACACAAGCATAGTTGAAAGAATATTGTACCAGCAGGAAATAGAAGCATGGTCCAAGTTATGAAGTCATGGGCATCGATTCTTCCTCTGAAGAATGCCAGGCTGAACAACTGTAAAACCAGAATTCATACCCTGCCTATGACACAAAAAATCAACACTCTATTAAAGGATCACAATGCATTCTGCATTTCACACACAATCACAGAATTAAAGTGACAAAATGTCAGCAAGCTGTTATATGAGCAGAGAGGATGAGGGATGTAAAAGGCTTTTGTAAATCACCTACTCCAGATATGTAGGTAGCTATGGCTACATACTTCCTGAATAATTCACTGTTTTTCCATTTTGTTGTCATACAATTGGCATATCACATTGAATTAGTCCAAGGTGTAAAACATAATTGTTTGATATATGCATGCATTGTAAAATGACATCTGCAATAAATTTAGTTAACATGAGTCACCTTATGTAGTTTCCTTTTTTTTCTTGTGAGGAGACCGGATTTCTTTTATTGGGCCTCACAAGTCCTTTTCATCAGCAGATTGGTCCTCTTTGTCATGCTTCTATTTCATCACACTGGGGGCCGGGGAGGGTATCACTTGGAGATACTTACTCTCATTTGGATGGATCCCAGACTTCACACCTAATGAACATTTTTTCTCAGCCACTTGTCCTTTGTAGATATTTGTTCCTCTTTCTCCACTGCCCCCAAGATTCTCTGTGAGGTCTTTGCAGAGAGAAAAAATGCATCTCTCCTTCACAGTTTCTGCTGCACAGATGTGACTCTTTGGTCTTTTTGTGGTATCTGAATGTTTCCTCCTGTTTCCCATGGCACAGGGCTGTATATGGCCATCTGTAAGCCTTTGTTGTATACACCCATTATGTTCCAGAGGGTCTGTGTGCAACTGAATATAGGCCCTTATGTCATGGCTTTTATGAGTATGACATTGACATTTTGCTTACCCTTCTGCAGTCCAAATATCACCAATCATTTTCTCTGTGATATTTCCCCTCTTCTTTCTCTTGCATGTGCAGACACCTTCATAATACAGTTTATAATTTTCTTTGTGGCTGGATCTATAGGAATCCTCAGTGGCCTCCTATGTAGTACCGTCTCCTAGGCTAGAAGATAATCTTGGAACTGGGCTCCTGCTATGCTCCTTCCTCCCCGTCCACATCGCTGCCAGCTGTCACCACAACGTCTCAAACACTGTTGCTAGTGTGACCTTAATGCATATCTTGAAGCAGATCACTTTTCCGCCTAAAAGTCTCTATATCTCCCCATCCACTCAAGGCTCCAGTCTCCCTTCCAAATACTTCCTACTCTTCAGGGTCTTCCATCACCCTCCCCTAACACACACTGAGCCCTAATAGCACCTGCTTACTCAACCTTCCTTGAGCGCAGCTCAGTTCTAGAAAAACTCAGTTTAACTTTCCTCCCTCTGCCTGGAATACATCCATACTCTACTGATGCTTGTTCAAATTCATCCATGCTTACAATTTGAATCCGGACTTGTTACTCTGTGAGTCCTCCCCACATGTCCATACCCTACTGCCCTGCTAGGTCTCATCCGTCTTTCCCCCATGCCTTTGTATCATCTTTTTCAAAAAGCGCCTGCAGTTCTCTTAATTCTTACTTATTCTTCTCCCCTACTAGGCTTGTGACTTCCCTGGAAGATGGGGACTCTGTCTTGGTCATTGTTATATTGTTGCCAAGATGTAGTAAATAGTTAAAGAAGTCTGCCAGGTGTCTCCAATGCACCATAGCTAAAGAAAGACCCCGGATTCCATCCCCCACCCACCCACTTCTCTGTCATTACCCTGAGCGATTCTGTTTTTCCAGTCTTCCTCTTTTTGGTAGATAACACCACCAGCCACCCAGTTGCTCAAGGTCCAAACCTGAGTCTCATCCTTGATTCAGTTCTTTCCCATCCCCAATCCTAATCCAGCCCATTGCCAAATGAGCCTTACCTCCAAAATCTGTTTAAATGTGTCCACTTCCCTTCACTTACCCTGCCCTCCTCTTTCTTGGACTGCTGCAGTGAGTTCCAAGTGATCTCCTTGCCTCTGTTCTTGCTTCCCTGCACTCTATTTTCTTCTCTGAGACAATGTTATTTAAAAATGTGCATCACCTTATATCACTAACTGACATGAAACCCTTCAAATGTCTCCTGTCACATAGAATAATACATAGCCTCTTATTCTGGTTTACAGAGCCTGGCACACTTGGCCTCTCCAATCACATACCATACTACCATGCCATACCACACCTCCAGCCAGTGACCTTCTCTCCAATATGCTAAGCTTGTTCCTGCCCCAGGGCCTTTGCACTGCTACCTCTACCCACAGTAGTATCCTTCTGATCTTCATGTCTCTAATTATAATTTCACTTTTAGCTTAAATGATATTTCCTCAATCTGAATTACCCACCCAATCATTCTATCATATTGCTCTACTTTAAATCTCTGCATCGTACTTATCACTATCTGATTAATTATTGTAACTATGTTTTACTCTGGTTGTTTCCATTCCACAAGATGTAAGCTCTATGAGATTAGGGCCACTAGTCATAGTTGTCACTGTATCCTTAGAGCCTACTATAGTGCTTTGGACATAGTAAGAATTTCTTGGACAAATAGAAATAATAATAGTTATTTCTGTTACTATAATGAATTTTGTATCTATTATGTACCATGCTGGTATACAGTGGAAAAAAGGGATGATAATAATATTGATCTTACAGGGCTTGGTGAGGGTAAGGGATGATTCATGTAGAGTGCTTGGTATGCTGAAGGTTTTATCATCATTGCCTGTTTGCCCAATGTCTGAAGCTTAGCAGGGCTGGAATGCAGGCCTCACTGCCTTTACTGATGGGCTCTTACCACTCCAGGGGAAAACTGGTGATACTCTGATTTATTTCTCTGGTACTAATAACATCACAGAAGATGTTATTATATTTAGGGTTCTCATTGTGTTTCTTTTTCATCCTTCTCTTCTAAAACAATATGCAACTATATTTCAAGTACACATCGCTACCATATAGTTAGATTTTGCTATTTGACTTGGCCTTTAATAATTTGTTTCCTAAATGGAGAGTTTTGGTTGATCTGTTTAGCTATGTTATTAAAATTGTTTTCTTAGTGGCTAATTCAAGATTAATACTAACTTAATTTGGGTAAAATATAATACATTTTCTGCAATATAACTCCCATACTTCTCTTCCTTTGTGCTGTCATTGTTATATATATGACATTTATATATGTTGCAATCCAACATCTCCATGTTGTAATTATTTACTTACATGATTTTATGTCTTTTAAATAAATTAAAAGAGGGGCACCTGGGTGGCTCTGTCGGTTAAGCATTTAACTTCCGCTCAGGTCATGATCTCACGGTTCGTGGGTTCGAGCCCCTCGTCGGGCTCTGTGCTGACAGCTAGCTCAGAACCTGGAGCCTGTCTTCTGATTCTGTGTCTCCCTCTCTCTCTCTGATCCTCCTCTGCTCACACTGTCTCTCTCCGTCTCTTAAAAAAAAAACATTAAAAAAGTTTTAAAGAAATTAAAAGTAAAGGGAAAAATATATGTGTAGTATATTTTATATTTGTCCACACAGTTACAATTTTTCATGTTCTTTGTTTTATCATTGTTATTATTTGCAGATGCTAATTAGCAATCTGGTATCCTTTTGGGGGTATCCTGCCCCAAAAGACAACCTTAAATACTTCTTATAAGAAGGATCTGCTAAAAATGAGCTCTCTTGGTCTTTATTTTTCTGGAAATGTCTTTATTTCTCTTTCAAGACTGAAAGCTATCAGTCACAGGTTGGTTTTCTGTTTCTTTGTAGTTTCTTGAATATGTCTTTCCGCTATCTTTTGACCTCCATTGTTTCTGATGGGAAATTCATCATGAATCAAATTGTTTTTCCTCTGTAAGTATTGAGGTAAATGACGTCTGTTGCTTTCAAGATTTTCTCCATCTTTGGCATGTGGTCATTTGAGGACACTGTGTTCAGGTGTGAGTGTCTTTGTGCTTCTCCTTCTGGTATGCGCTGGGGACTTTCACACATTATTTCCACAAATATTTTGTCTGACCTTTTCTGTCTCTCCTTTCCTCCTGGGATTCCTAACAGCAACTGCCAGTTACATTGCTTTGCTGCCCAACCACATGCCAGATAGGCCATAGAGAACATATACTTCCAGAATTTTTCTATTTATGTGCGATTGCATGTATGTGGACAAAATTTCATTTTTTCCTCTTCAGTGAATGATGTGGCACCATTATAGTATTCTGCAGTTTGCCTTTTGTGTTTTGTTTTGTTTTTAAGCAGACATCTTGGATCGCATTCTATACCAGCATGTACAGACTTTTTCATTCATTTAAAAAGCTGTATGGTTTCTGAGGTATAGATACACCATAATTTACTGAATCAGTCACCAGTTCATCTGTGTCTTTACCTTAAGGCTTCTCTAGATTAGAAAACTAAAGCTCACTTGACAAAAATCCCTGGAAGCTTCCCAAACACTGGAAAGAGGGAGGGAGGGAGTGTGGGAAGGAGAGAGATAGTAAGAGAGAGAAACGACGTGATTTCTGACATGAGGGGGTCAGAAAAGGCTTCATGGTATTGGTGACATTTGAGTTGGATCAGAAATGGAACAGAAGAGAGGTCTTTTGAAAAAGGCTGTTCCAGGTGGAAGGAACGGGTGGACAGACACAGACAAGGGTCTGGGTGGGGAAGAGAAGCTGGCTTGAGCACCCTGTGTGTGACTGAGAGCATGGAGAAGAAACGGGCACAGCAGGCAGAAACCAGGTGGCCATGGTGGTCAGAGCCAGGCCCAGGACATGAGCCAGGACTGAGGACTTGCATTAGATTTCTGTTTGTCACGGGTCTGTCACAAGAGTCAAAGGACTAGATTCATAGATTAGAGATACTTCCCAGAGGAAAACTTCTTATACTAAGAGCAAATCTCAACAAATTTGTCTGTTGTAGGGGTGCCTGGGTGGCTCAGTTGGTTAAGCATCCAATTTTGACTGAGGTCATGATCTCACCGTTCATGAGTTTGAGCCTCACATCAGGCTCTGTGCTGACAGCTGGGAGTCTGTAGCCTGCTTTAGGTTCTGTGTCTCCCTCTGTCTTTGGCCTTCCCCTCACTAGCAATCTGTCTCTCCTTCTCTCTCTCAAAAATAAATAAACATAAATACATAAATAAATAAATAAATAAATAAATAAATAAATAAATTTGTTGTAGAAATGTCCCTCCCTTTCCACGTACTTTCATTTGGTTCCATTTTCCTCATTTGTCTTTTCTGGTCCCTGTTCTATGATGTCTCCAGCAGTAAGTGAGAGTATGAAGACAGTAAACATCCCAGCCGAAGACAGGGTCCTGCATAATAGGCTGAGCATTAAAGGAAAATAATTTAAAAGGGGGGGAAGGGAGATGCTTATAAATTTAAGGAGGATTGGCTCCTTTGTCACAGAAAATAAGTTGAAACTTTTAAATGGTTTAGAGAAGTGATGCGTATAAAGGATTGTCTGAAAGCTAATTATCTGGTTTCTGGGTTTTTTGTTTTTTTTATGTAGGTTTCACACCCACCACGTGGCTTGAACTCATGAACTTGGGATCAAGACCTGAGCTGAGATCTGAGTCTGACACTTAACCACCTGAGCTACCCATGAGCACCATCCATCCTATTTTTTAAATACATTTTAGATACTGCTAATTTTTAGGTTACCTAGACTGCAAAAAAAATTCAAACCATGTTTTCAAGGTCTGCAGAGAATTGTTTCCACTGCATTGTGCCCTTTAGTGACACTCTTGGTCTCTTAAGAACAGTCAAAAACAGCTTTAGCGCTCATATTATTCTGTTTGCTACAGAGATTTTGTTAAAGACACTGCATTTGACATTAATCAGTGCCCCCTCATGAGCAATTCCTTTCAGGACTTAGTGCCAGGAGAAGTTTTGCTTTCCCTGAACATCTGATATGTTTTCTTCTTGTGAACATTGAAAATCATGTGACTGATTACATTTCCTCTTTTTGCTTTGGCAACCAGGAAGCTCAATGCCAAATTCTTTATTTATTTAGTGACTGCAAAAACCCTAAGTGACCTGCATTCTAATGTAGTTCTTTGCTTTTTACTCTTGAACTGACCTTATCTAATTTATATTTTCTTTGGTCTGGGCTATTATTTGCACACACACAGACACACACATATCACACTCACACATGCACACTTTTTCTAAGGCATAAGAATGGAGTATGGATAAAAGAAGAAGGAACCTAATGCATATTAAACTGTGAATTGTTCTTATATTTCTATATTTGCTTCCAGTTTTAACTTTGAACACACACACACTTATTTCCACATACTTAACTTCAAATCATTATTAGACACAAGATTAGAACAAAGAACACGATTAGAAGTTATTTTTTTAATTTTTAATATTTATTTATTTTTGAGAGACAGAGTGCAGTGTGGGGGGTGGGGGGCTCAGCAGAGAGAGAGGGAGACACCAGAATCCAAAGTAAGCTCCAGACTCTGAGCTGTCAGCACAGAGCCTGATGTGGCACTCAAACTCATAAACCATTAGAACATGACCTGAGTCGAAATTGCATGCTTAACCAACTGAGTCACCCAGATGCCCCTCAGAAATTATTGTTTAAGGGCACCTGCCTCCTCATTACTATATGCTTGTGGAATTTCTACTCCTTCCCACCTGGAGATTCTCCTGTCTACACTCAAACACCTCCATTAAAGGTAAACTTCCAACGTGATTCATTTCTGGGAAATTCTGATCAGTTGAACTTTCTCACTTCACCTTTGGACCACATAGTAAATGTGAATTCTTCCTCCATAGCTGGTAGTATTTGAAATAAGCTATTATATCCCCCAGAATATTTTTTTTGACCAGATACTTCAAACATCCTGCAGATGATAAAGCCACGAGTCTTCTCATTGGTTACCTTGGTCACTGTCTTCCAAACCCAAATCCTATCCTGCTAACTTCCTTTTGAAAGTAAATTTTTTAAAATTATTTATTTATTTATTTATTTGAAACAGAGAGAGAGAGAGAGAGAGAGAGAGAGAGAGAGAGAGCATGCACAAGCAGGGGAGGGGCAGAGAGAGGGAAAGAGAAACCTACTCAGTCTCCACACACTCAGCACAGAGGCTGATGGGGCTTAATCTCATGAACTGTGAGATTATGACCTGACCTGAAATCAAGAGTCAGATGCTTGACTCAGGCACCCCTAAAGTAAGTTTAAGAAAAAATCTAAACTCAAAGCTCTCAATGCATCCTTGCCCCTCATTCTAAATACATATTAGCTTTCTGTGGAGTCAAACTTTAACACTGACTCACAGTGAACTTTCTGCTAACCAGAGTCTCTAAGTCCTTCCCGCACATGCTAGACTAAGTTATTTTTTCTCCTACCTGTTTTTGGGCAATTCGTCTTTTTGAATGTAAGTGAAAGGTC
>NC_043710.1:12752231-12760312 GCF_006229205.1 Suricata suricatta | reverse complement strand
GCACTACTAACTGCTTGCTTTCTTGAAGCTAGATCATTCTGAAAATTTCCTGTTAGACCTATGAGTGCAAACGTATGGTATCTGTCCTTCTCTGCCTGACTTATTTCGCTTAGCATGAGACCCTCAAGGGCCATCCACTTTCCTACAAATGGCCATATTTCATCCTTTCTCATTGCCATGTAGTACTACATTGTGTATATATACCACATCTTCTTGATCCACTCATCAGGTGATGGACATTTAGGCTCTTTCCATGTTTTGGCTATTATTGACAGTGCTGCTATGAACATTGGGGTACATGTGCTCCTGTGCATCAGCATTTCTCTATCTCTTTGGTAAATCCCTAGCAGGAGCCCGAGCTTTTTAAGCCTGTAATAATAAAGCCCTTTGCTTTTGCATGCATGACTTGGTCTCCCTGGCTATCTCTGGTTTTTGGGGGCAATACTGGAAACTTTGGTATAACATGTATAGCTTTAAATTTTATAGATTTATTAGAGAGCTCCTTACTCAGCAAGCTATCTGAGCACTCAGATATCTATCTAAGATCTCTTCCAGAAATTCCTCTGTAATGGTCATCTGATGGCTATGAGAAGTACCACGTTGTCCATGTGAACATCCTCCTTCTTCCACTGTGGCCTGAAAAGGCATGAGACTCTTCTCTTTCATTAGTTATGTGCCCTCAGACCAGTGGCATAGCCCCTTTAGAAAATTTCCCTCTGGCAAAACCTAATAGTACAATCATATTTTATTTCATATCTGCTATTTGTCAGGCACTGCTTTAAGTACTTTTGACCAATTATCTCATTTCAGTCCACTTGATGATCCTATGAAAGAGGGGCTGTTACCATCCCTCTTTTAGAATGAGCAAATGAAATGAGGTTTGGAGGAGCGAAGATGGAAGAACAGCATGGAAGGTTTTTTTTCCATCTTGAGTCCATGAAATACAACCAGATCAACCCTAAACCATCCTGCACACCTAGAAAACTGATTTGAGGATTGACACAACAATCTGCACAACTGAACCACAGAACTCAGCAGGTACGTGGAGTGGAAGGTGAACTGGGGGAGAGCAGGGAGCTGTTTTTACTTGCAGAGAGAGGACAGAGATGGGGGAGAGAATGGAAAAAGTATGCCCCCCCCAAAAAAAAAACAGTTGGAAAGAAAGCAGAAAAATGGAAACAGCCACAGGGACTGAACTAAAAAGAAAGAAAGGAGAAAGGAGAGGATATAAACTCCATTAAGACTCTATAAACCGGGGGAGTAGAGTCTGAAACTTTGCAGCTCAATACCTGGTGGGGGTCTGGTGGGAAGGGCGAATTCCTAGGAGCAGAGTGGGGTCCAGGAGATTCTTGGTCCACACAGGGAGAGGTGGATCTACTGCTGCAAGGACATTTGGTAGAGGTTGTAGGGCCACCTGGTCCCAGCAGACCCCAGAGAACAACCACATTCGCTGGCCCTGGAACAAGGTCATTAAAGATGAAGCCTGGTGCCAGATGTGTGTTGTGATGTTCCATGATCCCTAAAGTGCTGTTGCTACGTGATCACATGAACTTTTTCTGGCGCAAGTTGGCACCCAGCTGCGGTCTCTGGCCATCAGCTGCAGCTCAGTTCCTCGAACGTTCGCAGCCATCACTCTGCCTTTGCTTGGTGACACCTTCTCCCAGAGGAGCTGAGTGGGTCAAAGACACAGTCCCTCAGAAGTGAGGGGTCAGGAAAATACAGCCACCTTGGAAACAAAACTCAGAAGGGAGGTACTACCTGGAAACCTGATGGCTTGGTGACAGACAGTGTAAAAGCAGGGAGCAGATGGAAGCTGGAGACAAAGGACAGGAGAGTGATTGGTGGTCAGGGAGAGCACAGAGTTCTCATATTAGATACTGGAGAGCTGGGTGACACTGTTTTCACCTCTCCCGCGCATGCATGTATACACCTACAGGCGCCAAAACAATCCACCCCAGTAAGGTAAGCAGCGCCAGAATGGAAAAGAAAACAAGATCCATCTATATGCTGTTTACAAATGACCCACTTTAGACCTCAAGACACTTTCAGATTGAAAGTAAGGGGATACAGACACGTGGGTGGCTCAGTCAGTTAAGTGTCCGACTTCGGCTCAGTTCATGATCTCAGGGTTGGTGGGTTTGAGCCCCGCATCAGGCTCTGTGCTGACAGCTCAGAACCTGGAATCTGCTTCAGATTCTGTGTCTCCCTCTCTCTCTCTGCCCTTCCCTTACTCATGCTCTGTTTCTCCCTGTCTCAATAATAAATAAATAAAAACATTTTAAAAAATGAAAGTAAGGGTTTAGAAAACCATCTATCATGCTAATGATACACAAAAGAAAGGCAGAGGAGCCATACTTATAATAGATCATCTAGACCTTAAAGTAAAGACTGTAACAAGAGATGAAGAGGGCATATATAATAATTAAGGGGTCTATCCACCAAGAAGACATAACAGTTTTAAACACGCTCCAAATGTGGACGAACCCAAATATATAAATCAATTAATCACAAACATAAAGAAAATCATTGATAATAATACCATAATAGTAAGGGACTTCAATACCCCACTTACAGCAATGGACAGATCATCTAATCATAAAATCAACAAGGAAACAATGGCTTTGAATGACACACTGGACCAGATGGACTTAACAGATATATTCAGAGCATTTCATCCTAAAGCAGTGGAATATACTTTCTTCTCCAGTGCACGTGGAACATTCTCCATAATAGAGCATATACTGGGACACAAATCAGCCCTCAAAAAGTATGAAAAGATCACGATTGTACCGTGCATGTTTTCAGAAAACAATGATATGAAACTCCAAATCAACCACAAGAAAAATTTGGAAACATAACAAATACTTAGAGACTAAATAACATCCTACTAAAGAATGAATGAGCTAGCCAAGCAGTTAAAGAGGAAATTTAAAAGTACATTGAAGCCAATGAAAATGATAACATCACAGCCCAAAACCTCTGGAATGCAACAAAGGCAGTCATAAGAGAGAAGTATATAAGCAATCTAGGCCTTCCTAAAGAAGAAACAAAGGTCTCAGATACAAAACCTCACCTTACATCTTAAAGAGCTGGAAAAACAACAGCAAATAAAACCCAAACCAACAGATGACAGGAAATAATAAAGATTAGAGCAGAAATCAATGCTGTAGAAACAAAGCAAAACAACAAAACCAAAAAACAGTAGAACAGATAAGTGAAACTAGAAGCTGGTTCTTTGAAAGAATTTACAAAATTGGTAAACCCCTAGCCAGTTTGATCAAAAAGAAAAAGGAAAGGACCCAAATAAGTTAAATCAAGAATGAAAGACAAGATATCACAACCTACACAGTAGAAATACAAACAGTAATAAGAAAATATTATCAGAAATTATACATCAATAAAATGGGAAATAAGGAAGAAATGGACAAATTCCTAGAAAAATATAAACTACCAAAACTAAAACATGAAGAAATAGAAAATTTGAACAAACTCATAACTAATGAATAAATCAAATTTGTAATAAAAAATCTCCCCCAAAACAAGAGTCCAGGGCCAGATGGCTTTCCAGGGGGAATTCTACCAAATATTTAAGGACAAGATACACCTATTCTCTTGAATCTATTCCAAAAAACAGGAATGGAAGGAAAACTTCCAAATTCTTTCTATGAAGCCAACATTACCTTGATTCCAAAACCAAAGACCCCCCACTAAAATGGAGAACTATAGACCAATTTCCCTGATGAATATGGATGTGAAAATCCTCAGCAAGATATTAACCAACTGGATCCAACAATATATCAAAAAAATTATTCACCACGATCAAGTGGGATTTATACCTGGGATACAGGACTGGTTCAATATCCACAAAACAAGCAAAGTGATTCATCACATCAATAAAAGAAAGGACAAGAACCACATGATCCTCTCAATAGAAGCAGAGAAAACATTTGACAAAATACATCATCCTTCCTTGATAAAAACCCTCAAGAAAGTAGGGAGAAAAGGATTATACTTTGAGATTTTAAAAAACTATATATGAAAGATCCAAAGTTATTATCATCCTCAATGGGGGAAAACTGAAAGCTTTACCCCTAAGGTCAGGAACAAGACAGGGATGTCCACTCTTGCAACTATTATTCAACATAGTATTGGAAGTCTTAGCCTCAACAATCAGACAACACAAAGAAATAAAAGGCATCCAAATCAGCCAGGAGGAAGCCAAATTTTCACTCTTCCCAGATGACATGATTCTCTTTATGGAAAATGTAAAAGATTGCACCAAAAAAAACTGCTAGAACTGATCCAGAAATTCATCAAAGTGGCAGGATATAAAATAAATGCACAGAAATCGGTTGCATTCCTGTACACCAACAATGAAGCAACAAAAAGACATATCAAGGAATCCATCCCATTTACAATTGCACCAAAATAATAAAATACCTAGGAATCAATCTAACCAAAGAGATGACAAATCTATACACTGAAAACTATAGAAAGCTTATGAAAGAAATTCAAGAAGACACAAAAACAATGGAAAAATATTCCATGCTCCTTGATAGGAAGAACAAATATTGTTAAAATGCCAACAATACCCAAAGCAATCTAAAATTCAGTGCAATAGATATCAAAATAACACCAGCATTCTTCACAGAGCTAGAACAAACAATCCTAAAATTTGTATGGAACCAGAAAAGACCCTGAATAGCCAAAGTAATCTTGAAAAAGAAAAGCAAACCAGAAGGCATCACAATCCCAGACTTCAAGCTGTGTTACAAAGTGGTAATCATCAAGACAGTCTGGTACTGGCACAAAAACAGACACTCAAATAGAGAATAGAGAACCCAGAAGTGGACCCACAAACGTATGGCCAACTCATCTTTGACAAAGCAGGAAAGAATATCCAAAGGAATAAAGATAGTCTCTTCAGCAAGTAGTGCTAGGAAAACTGATGGCAACATGCAGAAAAATGAACGTGGGTCACTTTCCCACACCATACACAGAAATAAACTCAAAATGGATGAAACGCCTAAATGTAAGACAGGAAGCCATCAAAATCCTCAAGGAGAAAGCAGGCAAGAACCTCTTTGACTTGGCCTCAGCAACTTCTTACTCAACATGTCTCCAGAGGCAAGGGAAACCAAAGCAAAAGTGAACTATTGGGACCTCATCAAAATAAAAAGGTTCTATACAGCAAAAGAAACAATCAGCAAAACTAAAAGCAACCAACGAAATGGGAGAAGATATTTGCAAATGACATATCAAATAAAGGGTTGGTAACCAAAATCTATAAAGAACGTTTCAAACTCAACACCCATAAAAAACAAATAATCCAGGGAAGGAATGGGCTAAAGACATGAACAGACAGTTCTCCAAAGAAGACATCCATATAGCCAACAGACATATAAAATGATACTCAATATCACTCATCATCAGGAAAATACAAATCAAAACCACCCTGAGATACCACCTCACATCTGTCAGAATGGCTAACATTAGCAAGTCAGGCAACAACAGATGTTGACAAGGATGTGGAAAGAATCTCTACTGCACTGCAAGTGGGAATGCAAACTAGTGCAATCACTCTGGAAGACAGTACGGATTTTTCTCAAAAAATTAAAAACAGAACTACCCTATGACCCAGCAATTGCACTACTAAGTATTTATCCAAGGGACACAAGTGTGCTGTTTCAGAGGGACACATGCACCCCAATTTTTATAGCAGTACTATCAACAATAGCCAAAGTATGGAAAGAGCCCAAGTGTCCAATGATGGATGAATGGATAAAGAGTGGTAGATATATACAATGGAGTATTACTAACCAATCAAAAAGGATGAAATCTTGCCATTTGGAACTACATGGATAGAATTAGAAGGTATTATGCTAAGCAAAATTAGTCAGTCAGAAAAAGACAAATATCATATGACTTCCTTCATATCAGGACTTTAAGACACAGAACAGATGATCATAATGGAAGGAAACCAAAAATAAAATCAGAGAGGGAGAAAAAACATAAGAGACTCTTAAATATGGAGAACAAACAGAGGGTTACTGGAAGGGTTGGGGGGAGGATGGGATAAATCAGTAAGAGGAATTATGGAATCTACTCCTGAAATCATTATTGCACTATATGCTAATTAACTCGGATATAAATTAACAAAATAAATTTTTAAAAAATTTTGTACAATGTTTTTCATTAATAAAATAAATTTTCCTATTATTTTCATTTCCCATTTTAGGTTAATAAAATGTCATTAAAATCTGTTTTGTTGTTTTCTTATTATTTTTAATTGGTTTTAAGAAGACTTTTCCTGACACTGTTAGTCAAACACAACAATTTTTAAGGCTACAAATAAAATGTCAGATGTATTGAATAGAAGGAAATATCAACTCTTCTTTCAACAATAAGGCTCCAGAGAAGGGGGTGATCATGATGGTTTAATCTGTGTCATCAGACTCTGCTCGCTTCTCTCTTGTGTGACCTTTCTGTCCCAAGCAACTTCCTTGCTTCTGCTTCTGTTTCTGTGGATCTCGTCCTTCCATAGCACTCTCTGGAATACCTTTACTTTCTAACTTCAGTTTATCTAAATTTTATTTATCATTACAACTTAATTCCTTCCTTGAGTATTTTCTCTCTATTCCAGTTTATAGTGATCTGCCCTTACTTTGGAGTCCAATGACTGTGTTTTATTTTGCCTAGAGAGAAGCAAAAGCTACCTTGAACTGCTGTGTGTTCTATTTTAATGTTTAGGGTTCTGTCCCCAACTATGCTATAAATCCCTAATAATGATACATAGCATTAATGAGCACTGACTTTGTGCCAGACACTCATTAAGGACTTTAAATGTTTACTTCATTTAAATCCTTACATCTCTGTGAACTAAGCATTCTTGTCTTCTTTATTTTAGAGATTAAGAGAACAAGGCACAAGAGTGACTTAAAAACTTGCTCAAAGTGACACAGCAGAAAAACTGTGGAATATTAACACCAGGTGATGTGTTCTCAGAATCCAAGTGCAAACTATTTCCTCCAAACTGGTCCTGGGTGCTCAATGTGTCACTCCCCACTGATAGAAAAGAGAGTTCTTTTTGGCAAAGGAATATCTCATTGTGGTCGAGGAAACCCACAGTGTATTCTTAGGAACCCTCTCTTTGAGAAAAGACACAGTTAGAAAATAATATTTGGTCTAAATACCACTGAGATTCTTTCAGTTTTGTCCCTTTAGGTGTAAACTCTGGAGGTTTTAGTTCTTTAGGGACCTGGGCTAACAAAAACTCCCAAGAAAATGTCCCTTATTCTGTGCAGTATGTGTATTAATGTGCAGCTCAAAGACTATCTCTTTATTCCCAGGCTCTTTAAGGTGAGAGATTTATCTTCACCAAGTATTTATAAAGTCACACCGTTTGGGAGAAGTTACCAGTTTGAAGGAAATTAGTGCTCATTTTTCTAGAAAATGATGATTGAAGCAGTTAAAGGAGCTACATGAGGGACATCCTTAAAGAAGTGAGTACATCACATTTTGAAGAATGTGAAATTTACTATTTTTGGTGGAGAAACATCAGGATGAGTTTGAATGTCAGGAAAATAACCCTCCTAGAACAGGCTCTCTAAAGAGAGCAGACTTGGACATTTTTTTCACATTCCCAGGGGACTAAACAACTGGTTTGTGAGAGTTTTTAAGCTGAATTCCTTGTTTATTTTTGTATAATACAGAGATTTTGAAATGTCCATGAGGATTTCCAAAATCACAGAATATAGGCATGAAAAGGCATAGAGATTATCCTCCTTGTGTTATAGAAGACTCAAAATGACTTATATTCAAATAAATAGAAAGAAAAAGAAGAAAGAAAGAAAGAAAGAAAGAAAGAAAGAAAGAAAGAAAGAAAGAAAGAAAGAAAGAAAGAAAGAAAGAAAGAAGGAATGAATTGAGGGAGGGAGAAAGGAGGGAAGGAAATAAAGAAAGAGAAGAAAGAAGGAAAGAAAGCATAAAAGGAAAGAGTGGTTTGACCAAAACTAGGCGCAGCCTCTCTAAACTACCCCATCTCCACGTACCTATATTAGTATACTTGGACTACCATAATT
>NC_043710.1:12750375-12752131 GCF_006229205.1 Suricata suricatta | reverse complement strand
ATATTGTCCATCAGCGGATTGTCCTCTTCATCATGCTGTGCATCATCTATCTTGTCACCCTGGGGGGTAACATAGGGATGATCATTCTCATACGCACTGATCTCAGATTCCACACTCCTATGTACTTTTTTCTCAGCCACTTGTCCTTTGTAGATATTTGTTCCTCTTCTTTCATTGTCCCCAAGATGCTGTGTGATATCTTTGCAGAGAAAAAAGGCATCTCTTACATGGGTTTTCATGGACTTCATGAGTTTGAACCACAGAGGTGGTTCTCTGGTTTCTTTTTGATAATTAAGTATTTCTGAATGGTATCTGAATGTTTCCTCCTGGCTTCCATGGCATATGACCGGTAGATGGCCATCTGTAAGCCCTTGTTGTATACAGTCATTATGTCCCAGAGGGTCTGTGTGCAGCTGGTGGCAGGGCCATATGCCATGGCTCTCATAAGCACCATGACTCATACAATTCTCACTTTCCGCTTACCCTTCTGTGGGACGCATATCATCAATCACTTCTTCTGTGACATTTCACCACTGCTTTCCCTAGCATGTGCAGACACCTGGATCAATAAATTAGTGCTCCTCATCTTGGCTGGGGCTGTCGTAGTGCTCAGCGGCCTGATCATCTTGGCCTCCTATGTTTGCATCCTGGTGGCCATCTTGAAGATCCAGACCGCTGATGGGAGGCAGAAAGCTTTCCCCACCTGCTCTTCTCACCTGGCAGTTGTCTCCTCCTGTATGGGACTCTTTTCTTCATCTATGTGCAGCCAGGCTCCAGTCCCTCCCTGGATATCAATAAAGTGATTTCTCTGTTTTATACTGTGGTGATCCCCATGTTGAACCCCCTCATCTACAGCCTGAGGAACAAGGAGGTGCAAAACGCACTCAGGAGGAAGTTTGAAAGGAAAGAGTCTCTAGTGATTTTGGTAACATAGAACTCTGCTGTGTTGTACCATAGATGTTGGTGCAGGCTGTGTAGGAAGGAGATCTCCGATGCAGAAATCAGAAGCTGCATGTGAGACTGTGCTCTGCCGAGGCATAGATGGTTTGAAAAATGGACTAGTTCTCAACTATGTTTCTGCCCCATCTTGTTGTCTGTGACATGACGAGAGTTTCCAAAAAATATAGAGATGGATTGAGAACACTAATGTGAAACTATACTGGAAATAAACTTAGGTGAATATTTGTACAATCATGGATGTTTAAATACTATTAATCCTGACAAGCAAACCAAAAGTTATAATAAAAAGTTCAGAGTACTACAAACAATATTAAAAAGGAAGTAGTAAAACTAGAGAAAATGTACATGATTGTGCCAAACAGTGAGATTTTATCCCTAATAATGAAAGAATAGTCTAAGATTCAAAGGAAAAGAAACTGGATAAATGGGGAAACGAATTAGCAATTCACTGAAATGGGGACCCCTACACCAGTAATGTATGGAAGAAAGGTGCACTATCAACATTGCTCAAGCAAATTAAATACAATTAAAATGTTAGTACAGTGCTTTTTAATATAGATGAAATATTATTAGTTTTCAATGATGATAAAGTTCCTATTTGGCCATGTCCATTCTTTATTTCCTGTTAATAGTATGAATTCTCCATTAACCAAAGAAACTGGTAGTTTCCATATTAAATGATTGATTTATATGGCATTTGACCCAGAATTTCTCCTTTATAAATCTGGATTACAGAAATATAAAAGCCAATAATTGGATTACACATATACAAGCATTATATGTGGAAAAAGGAAAA
>NC_043710.1:12748349-12750275 GCF_006229205.1 Suricata suricatta | reverse complement strand
AATTACTTTACCTAATTTTTTAATTTGTTGTAAATTTTGCAAACACACACACAAATTGACTTTTCTCATAGTAATGTAAAACAGGTTATTTCCTTTATTTTCCTTTTTCCACATATAATGCTTGTATATGTGTAATCCAATTATTGGCTTTTATATTTCTGTAATCCAGATTTATAAAGGAGAAATTCTGGGTCAAATGTCATATAAATCAATCATTTAATATGGAAACTACTAGTTTCTTTGGTTAATGGAGAATTCATACTATTAACAGGAAATAAAGAATGGACATGGCCAAATAGGAACTTTATCATCATTGAAAACTAATAATATTTCATCTATATTAAAAAGCACTGTACTAACATTTTAATTGTATTTAATTTGCTTGAGCAATGTTGATAGTGCACCTTTCTTCCATACATTTCTGGTGTAGGGGTCCCCATTTCAGTGAATTGCTCATTCATTTGTTTCCCCATTTATCCAGTTTCTTTTCCTTTGAATCTTAGACTATTCTTTCATTATTAGGGATATAATCTCATTGTTTGGCACAATCATGTACATTTTCTCTAGTTTTACTACTTCCTTTTTAATATTGTTTGTAGTACTCTGAACTTTTTATTATAACTTTTGGTTTACTTGTCAGGATTAATAGTATTTAAACATCCATGATTGTACAAATATTCACCTAAGTTTTCTTTCAATATATTTTCACATTAATATTCTCAATATTTCACTATGTTAATTTGAAACTCTCGTCATGTCACAGACAACAAGATGGGGCAGAAACATAGTTGAGAACTAGTCCATTTTTCAAACCATCTATGACTCGGCAGAGCACAGTCTCACATGCAGCTTCTGATTTCCACATCGGAGATCTTTCTCCTACACAGCCTGCACCAACATCTATGGTACAACACAGCAGAGTTCTATGTTACCAAAATCACTAGAGAATCTTTCCTTTCAAACTTCCTCCTGAGTGCATTTTGTACCTCCTTGTTCCTCAGGCTGTAGATGAGGGGGTTCAACATGGGGATCACCACAGTATAAAACAGAGAAATCACTTTATTGATATCCAAGGAGGGACTGGAGCCTGGCTGCACATAGATGAAGAAAATAGTCCCATATAGGATGGAGACAACTGCCAGGTGAGAAGAGCAGGTGGAGAAAGCTTTCTGCCTCCCATCCGTGGTCTGGATCTTCAAGATGGCCACCAGGATGCAAACATAGGAGACCAAGATGATTAGGCCACTGAACAATACTACAGCTCCAGCCAAGATGAAGAGCACTAATTTATTGATCCAGGTGTCTGCACATGCTAGGGAAAGCACTGGTGAAATGTCACAGAAAAAGTGATTGATGATATGCATCCCACAGAAGGGTAAGCGGAAAGTGAGAATTGTATGAGTCATGGTGCTTATGAGAGCCATGGCATAAGGCCCTGCCACCAGCTGCACACAGACCCTCTGGGACATAATGACTGTATACAACAAGGGCTTACAGATGGCCATATACCGGTCATATGCCATGGAAGCCAGGAGGAAACATTCAGTTGTCACAAAGACACCAGAGAACCACATCTGTGTAGCACAACCCATGAAAGAGATGCCTTTTTTCTCTGCAAAGATATCACACAGCACCTTGGGGGCAATGGAAGAAGAGGAACAAATATCTACAAAGGACAAGTGGCTGAGAAAAAAGTACATAGGAGTGTGGAATCTGAGATCAGTGCATATGAGAATGATCATCCCTATGTTACCCCCCAGGGTGACAAGATAGATGATGCACAGCATGATGAAGAGGACAATCCGCTGATGGACAATATTTGTGAGGCCCAAGAAAATAAATTCAGTCACTTTTGTCTGATTCTTATCTTCCATTGGTCAGTTTTAGCCTATGGAATGAAAAATAATTTTCATCAAAGAATAATCA
>NC_043710.1:12744974-12748249 GCF_006229205.1 Suricata suricatta | reverse complement strand
GTATTCCTCGCTGTGGAATATGTTGCTTCCAATCCCAAAGAGTCCTACTAAGACCCTTTGAGTCTTTCTTCATGAGTTTTACTTTGGATAGGGTATTCTAGCATACCCCTCACCACTAGATCTGTCAAAACTCACCCAACATTTCAAGTTCCTGAATCCTAATAGGTCTTTGTGTGTTTGTGTTGTGTTTCTCACCCTCTGGAGCACAGGTGTCTTACCAAGGCCTCCAAAGTTCCAGCGTCTGCTCTTGTAACCTGCTCTATGACCACGATATTATCAACATGGGTAGACATTACAATTAGTATCCACTAAGCCTAGTAGGTAGGAGGCCACATACCTGGAGACTACATTAAAGACGGCAGGCGAGTTACTATAGCCTTGGGGAAAACTTGACAATGAATATTGTTGTTCCTGTCATATGAATGTAAACTGCTTCTTGTCCTCCATTCCAATCAGAATAGAAACGAATACATTTCCCAAGTCATTAACTGCGGACCATGTATGGGAGACCTTGTAAATGATCCCATGTATGGTATGGAGCTGCTATGGGCTACTACTTGGTTGGACTTTAAGCAGTCTACAGCCATACCCTAAGAGCCACCTGCTATCTGGATGGCCAGACTGCTGACTTAAATAGAGAGATAATAGGATTACTTTCTCTGCATCCTCTGTCTTTGGTGGTGGCACTAATTTCTTTATTCAAGTGTTCTGGAATCTGATCATTCTCATTTGCTCTAGGAAGCCTAGGTGCATGACAACATCTCATACCACTGACTTTCTATCAGCTGGAGCCCCTCTTATTAGTGCTTTCCTTTATCGCTTCGGTGGAAGAAGTGATGTCTCGGGAAACATAGTCACCTGATACCTTCTCTAATGGATATCTGATAGCATCATCATCATATCTATTTACTTATATAATAATTCCTTTGAAGCATTCTAACATCTCTGAGTCTTTGGGTCCCTTCTTCAATACTCTCCCATGGCAAACATGGTATTTCTACTGCACATACTGTAAGCTGTCATTTGTTTCAAACCTGATAGTACATTAGGATCCACTCCTGGTGTCTTGCCTACAAGGTAATTTTTGAGTCACTGGAGTTCTACATCAGTATATTTTTCCTCATCCATCTTTATATTCCTCCATCCCTAAGCACATTACCTCCAAGCTGTATACCATGTTTTTCAGTTCCAGATGGTATTTGTTAGACAAACCCTGTAACTCTTTTGGTGAATAATAGGCTAATTCTCCTTAGTAATCAGAACAAACCATTCTGAACCTTGTATTTGTTTTAGGTATAAAAGCTAAAAGGGAAGGTGGGACAAGATCTTGAGAAAATCACTTATTATCTTGTGCCACACCTCACTCAGGTGAGCGTTCTTTATGGTCCCTGGCAGAGGAAGGTTGGTCTCTCCTGCAAAGGGGAGGGCCCCTTCTGCAGGGTCAGAAGCTTTGGAGAAATGGAATATCTCAAACACATCAGAAGCCTTAATCCCAGTTCTCAGTGTCCAACTCCTTCCCTACCAGAGTCCTGATTTTGTGCAGGAACCTTGCAGAGGTTGTGAATTCAGCTTCTTTATTATTCTATTTCCAGTATCAGATTTTTGGGTTGAGTTTATATGCAGTCTGGCCTCTAACAGTAGGAAATAAAGACCTTTTTAAAGCTGCCTATCTGATTTTGACATCATATCATGCATTGGATATTGTGTGGCCCGAGTCTGTTATTTTGATCCTTTAGCACGTGTGAGGCATTTAATAACAACCAACTTCATAGTCCGTTAGTTACCGTATCTTCCACAGTTTCACAGCCTAGAGATAATTAAATGACTCAATGTGTAGTTTTCACCTGTACCCCAATCAAACCATGGGTGGTGAGTCTTAGTGATTCCAATGCATGGGTATGCTAGTCATTATGACTGCCCTATTCCGCCAGCAAGGGACTCTTGCTGCCATTTGTCCAGTGAGTGATCCGATTCCAGAATTCCACCAAAGAATCTGCCGAATTCGTTGATCAAGCAAGATACTAAGGTCAGCATACATTCAAAGACAGGGGAAAACAAACCTCAATCTTTCAGTGGAGGAATACCACATATTTAAAAGAAAGGAGGTAATAAGCTATGGTCATGTATGAGGTCACCTAATAAAAGTTGTTGGAATTATAAAGCTAAACAAAATTTAGTACTTTACTAAAATTTGGTACCTTTATTATAAATAAACAAAAAACTCAGAGTTTAATATGGTACAAGCATCTGAAATAACTCAGTCAGCTTACATGTACAGTTCAATGAATTTATAATACAAAGAGATATGGAAAATGATTTTTAATAAAATTTTGGATAATTATATTACAAAAATATGCCCTTTAGAAACTGCTTGTCCTAGGTATTTTAACTCTCATTTGCCTCTTGGAGGTTAAGAGAGGACTCCATTAAGAACAGACTCAGCACCTCTAAACCTTGAACCTAGCATAGAGTTCTGTGAAGATTCTGGCTACAAGACTAAGGGCCAATTCCCTTAATAAATTACAGCAATTGCACAATGGAATTGCTCAGCCTTTACTCAGTCATAAAATAAAATTTTGTCATTAGCAATAAAATGAATGTGTCTAGAGAATTTAATGGTAAGTCAGTCAGAGAATGACAAATATTGTATGATTTCATTCATATGTAGAATTTAAGAAACAAATCTAAAGGAAAAAAAACTAAGAAAAAGAGAGTTTTATATATAGACAACAAACTGGTGGTTTCCAGAGTGGAGGTGGGTGGGGGTGGGTGAGTGAAATAAGGGAAGGAGATTAGGAGTACACTTATCATGATGAGTAATGTATAAAATTGTTGAATTATTATAATGTATATCTGACACTAAGAAAGCACTGTATGTTATTTATACTTGAATTAAAAAAAGAGTAATAATATACAATGTGAATTAAAATGTGGGTTAGGAGCACCTGGGTGGCTCAGTCAGTTGAGCATCTGACTTCGGCTCAGTCATGATCTCACCGTTCATGGGTTCAAGCCCCACGTCAGGCTCTGTGCTGACAGCTAGCTCAGAGCCTGGAGCCTGCTTCAGATTCTGTGTCTCCCTCTCTCTCTGACTCTCCCCTGCTCACACTGTCTCTCTCTGTCTCTCAAAAATAAATAAAAAACATTAAAAAAATTTTTTAAATAAAAAAATAATAAAATAAAATGTGGGCTAAAGGGGTGTCTGGATGGCTCAGTCAGTTAAGCGTCCGACTTTGGCTCAGGTCATGATCCACAGTTCCTGAGTTCAAGCCCCG
>NC_043710.1:12730883-12744874 GCF_006229205.1 Suricata suricatta | reverse complement strand
TTATTTGGGGGTGTCAGAACTGTAATTCCAGGAGCACAGATTTGGGTAGCAACCACACTGTGTCCTCTCAGAGAACAAAAGCCAACGGATTTTTATAAGACAGAAGGGATTGCTTGCATTTGTTGTTTACAAAGAGTTTTGATTGGTGTTGGCGGCAGAAAACTAATCTTAACCTGAATATAACTGGTTGCTAAGGCTGTCACTAAGCAAAGTGTCCTAGTGTAGCAAGTTGCAGGTGTTTAGGCTGAGACCTTGGAATATCTGTGGTTTGGCCCATTTCAAAAGTTGAATGTTTCACTGGTGAGGACACACAAAGGCCCATCTCCTTCATGGCCTCCTGGCTTCATTTATAAACCCCTAGACATAAGGGACCTCATATCAGCTCACATTTCACAGTGTCAAGGGATAAGACTACAAATTTCTAGACCTTCCTTCTAACTATCAGGGGGAAAAATGCTCCATTATTACTTATATCCTAATGTCAAAGGCGTATATGACAGGAAAAGACCTAGTTGGTTTCTAGAGGTTTAACACAGGAATCTTTAACATAAAGATAAAATTCCCTTCAAAAACTCCAAGCTATGTGGAGATGTGTATCAGTAAAGAAACAATGGCCTGAAATCTCAACACTGTGTGGTGTCACCAATGAAAACAATAATTTAAACAACAAAGCAATTTGCTGTTTACATTTCAATTTACTTACTGCCGGCAATATGCCTTATGGTTGAGTTTGTTCTAGCCTCAAAAAGTTTACTGTTCCATTGTGATTGTTCCAAGTTGCTACCCAATTATTTGCTGTTTACTTTCCTAGGCTTCATTAGTATCCTCCTCCTTCCCCCCTCCTGATTCTCCAGTGAAATCAGCTATGAATGTTTTTCATTATTGGCAGCATCGTATTACTATCATTTATGGAAGATCTGCTATGAAGTCTGTTGTCTGCTAAAAGATTTGCTAACATATTTTATATTTACAACTCTGTAAGGTAAATCCCACACAGAAAGAAAGAAAAAAACAACCCAACATCTTTAACTCAAGGATGTATTAAGAGTGTTAGAATATGGTGAGTGGCTTCAGATGAGTTCTGCAGGGAGCAAGTAGCTGAAAGGTTTTACAGGCTCATTGTGGATGGTCATTCAAAGTTTAATTTTCTTCTAAGAATTAGTCCCTGTTCACATTCTTGGAAAGAAAGAGGAAATGAGTTATCTTGATCAGGGGACAGGATGTAGGAACAGGAAGATAGAATCTCAGAATAACAGTTACTGTCTTCTTCAATGCACTTGTTACACCCAGATTTCAATATCATCCCCCAAAACCAGAGACTGCAGGGGAGACCGAGTCACGCATGCAAAAGCAAAGAGCTTTATTATCATTACGGGCTCGAGCTCAGGCTCACAAACCTCATCAGCACAGTGGATCCGTGCTGAGAGCCCTGAACAAGGGCTGAGCAGGGTTTTTATGGGGTTTGAGAAGGGGGAGTTACAGGAAATTGAGACTCAGGTTCAGTGATCCAATCATAATTATACAACATTATTGACAATGAGCTTAACCATTCACATTGTCTAGAGTATTTACTTTGGGCAGGATCCAATTACAACATTTAGGGTATCTTTAAAATCAACCAATTATAGGACGAGCCTAGGGTCTTGTTCGGCGATTATCAGGTTAACTTTAACATTAGGTAACAGGGTTCTATCTAAAGTTCCCATCTGCAGGCCTCACCCTTAGGAATGTGGAGAGTGGTAGCTGGCCTTCCCTGATTGGGTGTGGCGAAAGTGGTCTCTGTTGCTCTAGGCAATGTGTAACTGCCTGTTAGTTTCAGGGAACTGAAACCTAGGCCTTCTAGATCAGAGGGGGAACTTAAAGCCTGTCATGGAGTCTGTTTGGTTTAGACTTGTATTCTTACACACTTAGGGAAAGAGGTGGGTGAAACATTTGGAAGCTACCAATTTTGCAGGATAGCTAAGGTTTAGTATTTGGATTGTCTGGAATAGTTGCAATAATGTCTTGAATTAGTAGTTAGCAGATATACAGAGGCATCTACACTCTAGGAATTATAAAATATGGGTTTACAGTGATAATGAACACATGAAATAGTATCATTAATAGACTCTGAAATGTCTCTTTAGTCCCCCCTCCCCCACTTATCTTTCCTAGTCTTAACCAAAAAAAGCACATCCAAAGGATTGAAGACAATTGTTTAAAATGCATTTGCAAGACACCTGGGTGGCTCAGTCAGTTAAGCATCCGACTTCAGCTCAGGTCATGATCTCATGGTTCGTGACTTCGAGGCTGGTGTCAGACTCTGTGCTCACAGCCCAGAATCTGGAGCCTGTCTTCAGAGTCTGTGTTTCCCTCTCTCTCTGCCCCCAGTTGATCATGCTCTGTCTCACACTCTGTCTTTCTCTGTCTCTCAAAAATAAATAAATGTAAAAAGAACTTTTTTAATAAAAAAAATTGGGGTGCCTGGGTGGCTCAGTCGGTTAAACAACCGACTTTGGCTCAGATCATGATCTCAGGGTTTGTGGGTTCAAGCCCCACGTCAGGTTCTGTGCTGACAGCTAGCTCAGAGCCTGGAGCCTGCTTCAGATTCTGTGTCTCCCTCTCTCTCTGACCCTCCCCTGCTCGCGCTGTCTCTCTCTCTCTTAAAAATAAAAACATTTTTAAAAATAAATAAATAAATAACATAAAAATTTTAATAAACAAATAAATAATAAAGTAAAACGCATTTGCAATGTTCACATGATCTTTTGACATCGGATCTTGCCTGTGCTCTACCTTTACAGCTTTATCAGGACTACAAGTTTGGCTAATGAAACATGTTATAGTAATATTCTCAATAATTTTAAGCGAAATTGCCCAACCAGTGCTAATCTAAGATTTTAGTCAATTTTCCTCTATTATTTTGTTAATAAACAATATAAAGCACAGAAAGTATAGAACCCTCTGATGATGGATAACACATAATTAATCATGAGTCAGTCAGTGATTACCCTGGAAGTAACCACATATAATAAAATGAAGGACATTGACCAATTGCTAAAACCTTTGATGTAGCAATAAAACATTTGCACACAATTGTTACTAAGTGTTTACTTTTGAGATGTGATTAGAAATAAAATGAACTCTGGACAGTTTTGTGCCAGTTTGTGTACTTGAACTTGAACACACTTCTTTTCACCTAAGATGTATACAATCATTAAAACATGTTTATGTTTATACATCTTACTTTGGAATAATAAAACTTTGAGGACTGTATTTTTCTGATACTCTCTTAAATTTTTCCTAAAGTCTAGTAAAGATAGATCCTTAAATAATCAAACTTGATAGAGACAACAGGAAGCACAGGAAATTATTCTGATAAAACACGGAATTTTTGTTTTCTGGGAAGATTACTCAGAAAAGAAAAAACTTTTCACAGTCTCATCAAGAATAGAGGAATAGTCAAGAAAACCTCATAGTTTAGGAGATGAAGGAAAATTAAGTTTTAGTTTTGCATCCGCACACCTGGTCTGCCAGCTCCGAAGCTAGCAGAGGGTGGACACCTGCACCTTGCTCTCTGACCTCAGCTCTTCTGACTCTCTAGCGCAGGCTTCGGTGGCCAGCTCTGCGTCCTTGGTGACTAGGCAGCTTCCCCCAGCAGAGGTCAATCCCTCTGCAGCCATTTCTTCCCTACTTTGCAGCAGTTCCCCAAACAGGTGCATGGAAGAGGCTGGCATCAGGGGGGCATCTCTGAACACAGGCCACCCCTCCCCATACAGAGGCTGAGGCCAACTCAGGATTTCCCTCCGATGCCTCTTTCCCAAGACTCTGTTCTTAGGTCCCCCAGCTGGCTCACCAATGGCTGGTTCCTAAACTTGGGAATTTCCCAGATACAATGTAAAACAGGCTCTTGTAGTCAGAGGGCAGGGAGAGACTGAAGAAAAAGGCAGCCCACATCACGTGGCAGGTGGCAAGTTCAATAAAGGAGAAAACTTCCCGAAGACGCTTGTTTGCGAAGGCAGCAAGAGGAGCGGGTTTCCACACCTGCGGCCGGAAGCTTAGACATTTGTTTTTTAGACCATTTTCCTGCTTCAATCTTTTAGAGTTTATGAATTTATGAGAGAGACAGAGATCACAAGCAGGGGACGGTGAAAGAGAGAGAGAGAGAGAGAGAGAGAGAGAGAGAGAGAGAGAGAGAGGATCCCAAGCAGGCTCCATGCAATCAGCACAGAGCCTGATGCGGGGCTTCTACCCAGGAACTGTGCGGTCATCACCTGAGCTGAAATCAAGAGTCGGATCTTAACCGACCGGGCCTCCCAGGCAGCCCCTGAAGCGGTTATACAGGAGCCTTAAACAGGTTCAGTCACATATGCCATCCAGAGGGCCTGGACCACACGTCACTCCTTGAGGCTGCATCCCGGCCCACTGCAGGGCCGTCGGGCAGCGTGCACATTTCGACCCTCTGAGCACAGCAGACAGGGGCTCAGAGACCCTGATAGCCCAGGTCCCCTGGACAGTCAACAGATTGCTACATTCTCTCGAGGACCCACCTTCAGTCCGTCCGCTAACTGGCAGTTACATTATGCAATTATATCGTTTTAAAAAATGTTTACATTTTTCAGAGAGAACATTTTTTATCAATGTCAAAGTGAACTGTTTTTCTATAATAGAATTTTCTTTATCCTATTCTTCATATCATATTATTTTCTTCTTTTGAAGTTTAACCAAGTGTCATTTTCTTTTTCTTGTTGTTATTGTCAGTGTCCTTACTGGTTTGGGTTGGTTTCAAGTAGATGAAAAGGGTAAAATGGCTTTGTACAACCTACTTTAAACAAAAATTAAGTATATTTATTTATTTTGAGAGAGAGACAGAGAGATAGAGTGCACTGAGAAGGGGCAGCAAGAGAGGGAGAATCTCAAGCGGGCTCTATGCTGCTGGCACAGAGCTGGAGGCAGGGCCTGAACCCACGAATCTCGAGGTCATGACCTGAGCTAAAATCAGGAATCAGATGTTTAACTGACTGAGCCACCCAGGTGCCCCTGTTCTACTTTCTTTAAGCAAAGTGCATGATATAACTTAAATGCTGCATTTAAATTATTATGGGTTGTGAAATATCTTTGTTTTATTTTACACGTCGCTCAAAAAATACTCATAGAATATGTCTTCTCGGCAACTCTCTGAGATAGATAATTCATAGGACAGGGACAATTATAAGGCCAAGTCCTTGAACTCTGAAAGTCAGATGATGGTCCAGAGGAGCCTGCAAAGTTGCATAGCTGCCCATTTTCCCTACTTACATCTCCTTCTGATCCTCCAGAGGGCCTTGCAAATAAATTCCTCTCTCTAATATCACTAAGTTAATATATGACTGCACTCCTTTGAGGACTTTAGATACAAAACAGATGAACATAAGGGAATGGAGGCAACAATTATATAAAAACAGGGAGGAGGACAAAAACATAAGAGACTTAAATATGGAAAACAAACAGGGTTTCTGGAGAATCAGACAGAAATGACTGAATTTCTTTTCTTGGACTTCACAAATCACCTTCATCGACAGACTGTCCTCTTTGTCATGCTTCTCCATTTCATCACACTCGGGGAAATGGGAGTAATCACCCTCATATGATTGATCCCAGACTCCACATGCCTATGTATTTTTTCTTAGCCCCTTGTCCTTTTGGGTATCTGTTCCTCTTCTTCCATTGCCCCCAAGGTGCTGTGTGATATCTTTGCAGGGAAAAAAGGCATCTCTTTCATGGGTTGTGCCACACAGACGTGGTTCTTTGGTCTCTTTGTGGCAACTGAATGTTTCCTCCAAGGTTCCGTGGCATATGACTGCTCTGTGGCCACCTGTAAGTGCTGTATACACTCATTATGTCCCAGAGGGTCTGTGTGCAGCTGGTGGCAGGGCCTTATGTCAGGGATCTTATAAGCAGCATAACCTATATGACATTGACTTTTTGCTTATCTTTCTGTGGTCCAGATATCATCAATTATTTTTTCTGTGATATTTCCCCCTCTGCTTTCTCTTGCATGTGCAGACACCTCCATGTTTCAACTTACAGTTCTTCTTTTTGGCTGGATCTCCAGGAACCCTCAGTGACCTGATTGTCATGGTCTCCTATATTTGCATCACAGTGACCAAGTTGAAGATCCAGACCACTGGAGGGAGGCAGAAAGCTTTCTCCACCTGCTCCTCTCACCTGACAGCTGTCTCCATCTTGTATGGGACTGTGTTCTTTATCCCTGTCCGACCTGGCTCAACTTCCTCTCTGGATATCAATACAGCAATTTCTCTATTTCACACAGTGGTAATCCCCATGTTGAACCCCCTCACCTACAGCTTGAAGAATAAGAAGGTAAAAATGCATTCAGGAGGAAGTTTGCAAAGAAAAATTCTCTAGAAGTTTTGGTAAAATTCTATCTTGGTAAAGTAGAAATCTGCTGTGACATACCATCGATGTTGTTTTATAATGTATGGTAAAAAGAACACTGGGCTGAGAATTAGTTCTGTTTAATTCCTGAGTAGTTACCAGGTTACTTATAGACTGTTTGTATTTTTCTTCAGTCTTTTCCATCACAAAATGAGGGGGATTACAGAATAATTTACAGATTTTTTTAAATATCTAAATATAATTAATGTATGCCAGAAGAAATCCAGGATATTTATGTATTCTCATATGTGAGACAACATTTATTCCAGTCTAGAAAACCAACTGTTACAAGCGAAAGATGGACAGAGTTCATTACGAAAGGTTTCAGAGACCTTGTTAAAAGCTGAACAATGAAAAGTGAGATAACATTTGCAAAACGGGTGACTAAGAGTGAGATGATGTCCCAGTGGGATAATGCTGAATATGTATGCACATATATGTGACACACAGTAGAAAAAGGGACCGAGAGTTGGATGGATGAACTGTTGGCCCAACTGGAAATGCAAATAGCAAAAAAACTTCACAATTGCTCAAGAAAATGAAATCAAAATGACAAGACAATGCTTTTATTTCATTTATCAGATTAGCAAATATTACAGTGATTATGTGCAATGCTGGTCAGGTTAACACAGGATATAAACCACAGTTTTGGCCTTAGCCACCATAGCTAATTATAGAATACCTACATTTTCAGAAAGCAATTTGATGATTCCTATTAAAATTCACACAATTTTGACCTAGCTTTCTTACGTTTGGAAATTTGTGCTGTGGAAATAGATATACCAAACACAAATGTTGCAAGAACATTCATAATGGGAATATAAGGAAGCTACCATAATTTGTTTTATTAGGAGAAACATACATTCTTTCTTTGAAATGCTGTACAGCTACTTATAAAAAGAATAAATTAGATACTCATGCTTTGGTTTGGAGGAAATGTCCTGATACAACCACTGACAGCTTAGAAAAAAAACCAAGTCGAACATTCATCTGTAGAACTGATCACAGTTCGTGTGGGTTGGCAACTTCCTAGGGAGTTTACTCTGAAATCAGTAACCAGCTCCCATCACAAAGGGCAGGGAGAGACCAAAGAGAGAAGCAGGCCACTCGAGAATGGGAGGCGGCAGGTTTAACAACAAGAGAACTTACCTGGGTGCAGCAGTGAGGGCACAGCTGTCCTGCCACCTGCCAGGTCTTTAAAGATCATGTAGAGGCTTTAACTGGGTTCAATCACATATGCCGTCCAGAGAGCCCCAAGAACGCATCACTGTCTAAGGCTGTGTCCTTGGCGCAGCTTTTGGGAGCAGAGAAGGCCGGCAGAATGCACATTCCAAGGGCAGGGTTGGGGTGAGGAGCCTTCAGTTGCCAGGGTCCAGCTCACAGATCAACCAGAGGTCGGGTCTTCTTGTTGACCACCCCCTCCCCAACATTTAAAATAAAGGTAAAAAGGGTGGGGGTAAAATCTACCTAATGTGTAAAATACATTGGCATGTGCATTCGCAGATGATCATAGAGGGACGTGTGCAAACTTATTGGCCAAACAGTTAACATTGGCTACTTTAGTAACATGATATTGAAAGGAGCCTCAGGGGGTGGGGGTGATCCATGCTTATCAGAGATGATGGACTTGTTTTGCAACAAATGCGTTAATTTTGTAACTCAAATTTACTTTTGCAAAGCTGCAGTCTGTGTCAAAACTTGAATCAGTGATGAATGAGTGGGTCCATAGGTCAATCCACTTAGGCAGATGGACGCAATGGCTTCTGGTAAGGTGATTTCTCCAGTCTAACAGTTCTCTGATTTCATGAAACACTTCTACGTACTGGTGAATGAAATCGTTGTCAAAACCTAAGTAAAACGAGAGAGTCTTAGCAACTCTGTGCTTCCAACTCACACTTTTTCCCTCTGAGGATCTGGATTTCCCCTCATCCCTCACCCTTCACCCCCAGAGTCTGGAATTTTTATACAAGGTGGTATGTTTCCTCCTTATTAAACACTTTGAAATGATAAAATAAAAATTGCTAAACTCAAGAGGACACAATTCAAATGATGCAATGTGAAAAGTAAACTAAATATTATCTTAAACATATTTATATTTTCCCAGTGTTATAGCAGTGTATTGTATACATATAATATATATACATATACATACAATGGAATATTAATTGGTGATCAAAAAGAAAGAAATCTTCACATTTGCAACAATATGAATGGAACTAGAATGTATCATGCTAAGCGAAATACATCAGTCAGAGAAAGACAAAGGTATGATTTCACTCATATGTGGAATTTAAGAAACAAAACATAAGAACCCAGCGGAAGAGAAAGAAAAATAAAATAAAAACAGAGAAGGAAGCAATCCATAAGAGACTCTTAAATACAGAGAACTGACTGAGGATTCCTGGAGGGGAATTGCATGGGCATTGGATGATGGGCATTAAGGACGGTCCATGTTGGGATGAACATTGGGTGTTTTATGTGAGTAATGAATCACTGGGATCTGCTCCTGAAACCAATGCCACACACTGTATGTTAACTAATTTGAATTATTTTCATGTTGTAAATTTTATTTTTATAATTTTTAAATAGTTTATTGTCAAATTGGTTTCCATATAACACCCAGTGCTCTTCCCCACAAGTGCCCTCCTCCATTACCCCCACCTCTTTTGCTTCTTCTCCTCCCACCTCAACCCTCGGTTCGTTTTCAGTATTCAGTAGTCTCTCAGGTTTTGCGTTCCTCTCTCTCCCTAACTCTCTTTCCCCCTTCCCCTCCCCATGGTCCTCCATTAGGTTTCACCTGTTCTCCTGTTAGACCTATGAGTGCAAATATATGGTATCTGTCCTTCTCTGCCTGACTTATTTCGCTTAGCATGACACCCCTCAAGGGCCATCCACCTTGCTACATATGGCCAGATTTCATTCTTTCTCATTGCCAGGTAGTACTCCATTGTATATATATATACCACATCTTCTTGATCCACTCATCAGGTGATGGACATTTAGGCTCTTTCCATGTTTTGGATATAGTTGACAGTGCTGCTATGAACCTTGGGGTACATGTGCCCCTATGCATCAGCACTTCTGTATCTCTTGGGTAAATCTCTAGCAGTGATATTGCTGGGTCATAAGGGAGTTCTATGGATAGTTTTTTGAGGAACTTCCACACTGTTTTCCAGAGCGACTGCACCAGTTTACATTCCCACCAACAGTGTAGGAGGGTGCCCGTTTCTCCACACCCTCGCCAGCATCTATAGTCTCTTGATTTGTTCATTTTAGCCACTCTGACTGGTGTGAGATGGTACCTCAGTGTGGTTTTGATTTGTGTTTCCCTGATGATGGGTAATGTTGAGCATCATTTCATGTGCCTGTAGATCATCTGGATGTCCTCTTTGGAGAAGTGTCTGTTCATGTCTTCTGCCCATTTCTTCACTGGATTATTTGTTTTTCAGGTGTGGAGTTTGGTGAGCTCCTTGTAGATTTTGGATACTAGTCCTTTATCTGATATGTCATTTGCAACTATCTTTTCCCATTCTTTTGGTTGCCTATTAGTTTTCTTGATTGTTTCCTTTACAGTGCAGAAGCTTTTTATCTTGATGAGTTCCCAATAGTTCATTTTTGCTTTCATTTCCCTTGCCTTTGGGAATGTGTCCCATTCACAACTGCACAAATAAAATAAAATAAAATAAAATACCTAGGAGTAAACCTAACCAAGGGTGTAAAAGACCTATATGATGAAAACTATAGAAAACTTATGAAAGAGATTGAAGAAGACACTAAGAAATGGAAAAACATTCCATGCTCATGGATCAGAAGAATAAACATTGTGAAAATGTCATTACTACCCAAAGCAATCTACACATTCAATGCAATCCCCATCAAAATTGCACCAGCATTCTTCTCAAAGCTAGAACAAACTATCCTCAAATTCATAAGGAACCACAAAAGACCCTGAATAGCCAAAAGCATATTGAAGAAGAAAACCAAAATGGGAGGCATCACAATCCCAGACTTTCTCCTCTACTACAAAGCTGTCATCACCAAGACAGTATGGCATAGGCACAAAAACAGGCACATAGACCAATGGAATAGAATAGAGAACCCAGAACTGGGCCCACAAATGTATGGCCAATTAATTTTTGACAAAGCAGGAAAGAGTATCCAATGGAAAAATGACTACCTCTTTAGCAGATGGTGCTGGGATAACTGGACAGCAACATGCAGAAGAGTGAAACTAGACCACTTTCTTACACCATACACAAAAATAAACTCAAAATGGCTGAAGGACCTGAATGTGAGACAGGAAACCATCAAAACCCTCAAGAAGAAAGTAGGAAACAACCTCCTTAACCCCCACCACAGCAATTTCCGATTAAATATCTTTATATTAAGCTACATTTTATAGTGAATGTAGCACAGCATTTCATGGAAAGAATGTATGCTTTCCCTACTGATACTGATACAACTTTGGCTCATTTCCTTTTATTCTTCCTACAAACGATGTTGCAACATTTGTGTCTGGTATTTCTATTCTGCAGCAACAGATTTCCAAATGTAAGAGAGCTAAGTCCTACATTATGAAAGATTAATTTTGTTAGTTGTCAGTTTTGTGACATTTCCCAATATCGTTTTACTAAGACGTTAAAGCTTGGGTTTACATGAGCCAAAGGGAAATGTATATTTATCCAGAAAGATCAATAATTTCTTTCCAGTGAGACTTTGGCTTAACATATCTCTATCCTGCATCTTCATTATATAACATGTGTCAAATCTGTCACCTACGGAGATAGGCATTGCTTAGGAGGAGAGTTGAAGTGTTTTCTGTCGTCTTAATTGCTTCGTAAACATTCATAATGCTATTGAACGGGGATTGGCAGAACAGCAGGAAGCAAGTGATAATTATAAATTTCCTGAATTGCTCTAAGGTCCTTCTCCAAGTATATGCAAATATATTCAAGCCAACTGTCTTCCTCTAGCTCCAGTTACTGCCATTCTGATCTGCTCATGTATTCTGCCTACAGTTCTCTTTCTGCCATAGTCACATGGATTAACTACTTGCTTTTCATATACTGTTACCTTCACTCAGGAACTCACCCTACGGGATGATTAGAGACAATGTCAATTAGAGCCACTCAGTATTTCCCTCTTATGGCACTGCTTCTTTTCCTTTAGACTTTATAGCGGTGACACAGTGCATCTTAAAATAGATTCCTGTTTTGTTTTTATTAGTAGAAAATGTTCCCAACTGATTCTTCCAATAGGGCAGTGACAGAAATTCACATGCAGGTGCATTTTGTTGTTTATTCATTTGTTCACCGTGAAAGTCTTTAAGTGATTCTCCCTATTTTGTAAAGAATAGGTGAGTCAGTGCCAATATCAGAGGGAAATTCTCTCAGTTAAAACCTCACTCACTGAAATCTACTAATTTGTGACATTGGTGACTGGTAGATGGCCACTGGCCTTTAAGAGGTGTGGTTTCTGAGAAATCAGACCTGATTCTTATCTTTGTTCCTCTGTAGATAATATATGTTTCTGATTCAACCTTCTTTCAAGATATTTTTTTCTTTGTTTTTGATTTTCTGTACCTTAAAAATTGTATTCTTAGGTATAGTTTTTGCCGGCATTTAATCTGCTTCGTGCCTTCATCTTGTCATGATGGGAACTTGGGGATGGGCACCCTGATATGAATGGATTCCTGACTCCAGACACACATGGAGTTTTTCCTTAAAACATTGTCTTTTGTGGATGTAGGCTCCTCTACTTCCGTTGACGCATAGATGTGTGATACATTTCTGGAGACAAAAGGCATCTCCTTCATGAGTTGTGCTGTACTGTTGTGGTTTGGGGTCAGTTTGTAGTGACTAGACTGTTTCCTCTTGGCCGCTGTGGCCTATGACGAGTCCATCGCCATCGGCAAACCCTTGTTGCGTGCAGTCATCATGTGCCAGAGGGCCTGTGTGCCTCTCAGGATAGGGCCCTCGCCACGGGCCTTCTAAGTGCCATTATCCAGGAGCGCTTCTTTCACTTATGCTTTTGTGGTCCAAATGTGGTCAACCACTTTTTCTGGGACATTCTCTCTGTTCTCCCTGACATGTGCTGATACTCAGAACAATAAGTTGATTCTTTTCATTATGGCTGGATTCCTAGGAATACCCTGTGCCCTGATCATCCTGGTCTATATTTTTATCCTCAAAACCTTCTGACTATCCAATCTGCTAAATACAGGCAGAAAAATTTCCCTACCTGCTCCTCATGCTTGGCTGCTGTGACTCTCATGTATGGGACACTCTTCTTCATTTACATACTTCTTTGTTCAAGTTCATCTGAGGACATAATAAAATGGTTTTTGCATTCTATGCCATATGGATTCCCGTGATGAGTTCATTCATTTACAGCCTGAGGAACATGTATGTAAAAGAGGCATTTAGGAGGATATTTGTTAGCAAGAATTTTCTTCTGGGGAGGTAATTCAGAGGGTAGCTTATCACTGTTCAGGTGGAGTTGCAACATGTGTGGTAAGTAAGAGGTGGACTTGACAACTTGTCAGTTTAAACCTTGACTCTTCCAATTATAAAGAGGATTAAAAGGTAACATACAGTGTTGGGTTGGCTTCAGGGGGACAATATAGTAATTTGACAATCTTAAATTTGCATGTGCCTGGATATTAATTGATAGTTACACTTTAATCATTCTTATTTCTGAGTGTATAGAAATCATAACATGCTAGAGTTCTCTTTTAGATCTAAACAATTTTTATATCTAAAACCGTGCCATTTAAAATAAATTTCTCTGGCATTAAATAAAGGATTAAAATCAGATAAGTCTTATACCATTTCTAATTCTAAGTGTCTTAATTTTTAAGTCAGGGTAATATATTCAATGTTACTTATATTTCTTTTTTCTCTAAAGTTCTATGATTTTACAAAATATGTCCAAACTCCTATGAACTCCATCTTTTCATATATGGGAGGGGGGGAAGAGTTTCATAGCAATTATACTACTCATTTTTTCCAGTTTCCCCTACTAGGAACTTGTTCTCCCTCTCCAATCCTAGATTCAATATATCAAGGGCAAGACTTTACAATTCAGTATCTTTCAGGTCTTTGTTAAAAATAAGTGAGCAGAAAAAGTGTAACAAAACTCTAACTCTTTAAAAACAATAAATTGGAGCCCTAGATGGTCAACCGCAAGAGAGTCAATATCATCCATGGTTTGTACACCAATTAATCCATAATACATATAAAAGCACCTAACACATAGGAAGTTCTCAGCAAAAAGATGTTAGAGTGAGTGAACAAAACAAATATAATGCACCTAGTTACTTTAAGTCCTAATTTTCATCTTTCTTAACAACCTGGACCCAGGGGCGGCTTAAGGTCCTACCTCTTTTCAGATCAATTTCTTTTTCTGCTCATTGATGTCTTACATTAAAAAAATTTTCCCAACTTTATTGAGGCATAATTGACAAATATAATTGTAAGGTATTTAAATTGCAAATCATGTAATGAATGGGAAGCTTTGATATACATATACCCTGGGACAGGATTCTCCCCTTCGACTTAAGTCACACATACATC
>NC_043710.1:12726686-12730783 GCF_006229205.1 Suricata suricatta | reverse complement strand
TCTGTTCAGCCTTGTGTTTTGTTTTCCCTCCATGGTGCATGGAGACTCTGAGTGAGGAGGAACCAGGCCACAATGAATCCAGCGTAAAGGGCCTGGAAGATCTTACAGATTCGGGCAGCAAAGAGTCACTGGTGAAAGATTACAAGTATTTCACTCTATTCTCAATAGTGACCATTTTCATCCGCAGGTATACAGCTCATAATGAATTTTTCCTCCCAATTAGTACCATGTCCTCCTTCCTGCAAACGTGCCTGTTCCCACAATCTGCATATCATAAGGGAATGAGGAAAAATACCTTGAGAATCAGAACACATTAGCTTTCAGTCTTTGCCCTCAGCCTTTGAAAGTGTGGTTACTTATTTGGAGAGGGCTCTTTTCCTTTCTTGACCCAACTTCTGGTATCCCTACTCTATGGAAAACTTAAACTAAAACACAATTTATTCCTGTTTTCCAGCCCCTTCCTCTTTAAAGAGAGTTTTCTGTACCAGTTTTTCTAAAGATACTCTAATCCTCTATCTTGCTCCTGGGTTGGTTTTGTCATAAAAATCATCATGGATATACACTGAATTTTATTTATTTATTTATTTATTTATTTTTCATGCTGAATGAAAAAAAATTTTTTTTAGTATTTTATTTATTTTTGAGACAGAGAAAGAGCATGAGCGGGGGAGGAGCTGAGAGAGAGAGGAAGACACAGACCGAAGCAGGCTTCAGGCTCTCAGCTGTCAGCACAGAGCCTGAGGTGGGCTTAAGCCAGGAATGTGAGATTATGACCTGAGCTGTAGTTGGATGCTTAACTGCCTGAGCCACCCAGGCACCCCTATCATACTGACTTTTATTTTTGTTTGTTCACTAGCCTCTAACTTCCATGAGGACTTTTTCGCTCAATATGAAATCACCTGTTAAAGTTTCGGGCATATAGAGGCATATGTAACAATTTGTTAAGTTAATTAGATGTTGCATCATTCAGTGTATCCCATTCATTCATAATTAAATGGCATCTTACTGCATTTTGTACTGAGTCGTTCGCCAACACAGGCACTACCACTGGCAGAAGGCATTGTGAACAAATATGGGGAAAACAAACAAACAAAAAAATATCCAAAACTCTAGGCATTAAAATCTACTTCAAATGAAAATTAAATGCCTTTTGAAGAAGACCTTCAAGTGAAGGCACCAAAATTCTGTGTGAATCATCAATTTGTTCAACGTACATGTTCTGTCCCCTCATTCTTGCCTTGTTGCTGTGTTAAGAAGAAGGGGGGAATTGGAGGAGAAAAAGAAGAAGTAAAAGAAGAAAGAGGTGGAAGAGGTGGAGGAGGAGAAGGAAAGTAAAGAAGAAGAGGAAGAAGGGGGAAGAGAGGTGGAAGAGGAAGAGGAAGGAGGAGAAAGGGGAGGAGCAAGAGGGGGAGACTTGAAAGAATATTGTATCTGGAGAAAAAGTGTGGAAACAAAGTATGAGGTAATCTGTTGAGTCCTCTTAGCTATCAGGCTCATCATATATAAAATGGAAATTAATTATCGCTGAAGACATAAAAATCAATAAACAACAATAGTAATAACTACCAGATTATAAAAGAATTGCAATGTGGCCTGCACTTTACGTGCATGAATCACATAATTACAGTGGCAGAAACTCAATGTGTCATTGCTGTCACCAGAAAGTTAGTGGGTACAAGGCCTTTGTCACATGTCTACTCCAAAACTGCAGGTGTTATTAGTGAGTGCTAATATACCATTTATTACATGTTTTATTAAAATGAATCAAAGGGGATGCCTGGTGGCTCAGTTGGTTAGGTGTCTAACTCTTGATCACAGCTCATGTCTTGATCTCAACTCGGGTCTTGATCTCAGGGTTCTATCACAGAGTTGTGAGTTCAAGCCTTGTGCTGGATTCTACCTTGGGCTCATATCCTACTTTGAAAAAAATCAAAAGCTAGATTCCAAAGAATTGAGAGATCTCAACACCTTGTAAAGCAAAACAGAGGTACTGTTAAGAATTTTCCACTTACTTCATATGTAACAAAGTACCTCTCATCTCCCATTGCAAAATGCATTTTCTAAAGCTTTGGGGTTCTCTAAGCTACTCATTGCAGTTTAAAGCTCTACATCTCAAATTGTGAATTGAGAAATGAAAAAATAAAATGACAAAATTGTAAACTGAAGACGCTATGTGACTGCTCAAGGACACAGAGGAATAAACATAAAATCTCAACATGAAAACTCCCATCACCCAGCCCATTTTCCTGCATCCGGACACCATGTTCAGGTGTCTAGAAAGATAAACAATACAGTGATGCCATTTTGAAACCACGTCATTCCAATAGTGCCTTACAAAGGGGTTGGCTAAGTTCTGCACAACACAGCAGAGAGGTTTTTCCAAAGGGCTGTGTGTAAATTGGAGCCAGCTCCCTCAAAGAATCAAAAGCTCCAGAGATTGGGCATAAAGAGAAGATATTAAAATTCTTTCATGAGAAAATATTGCAACTTGACTCCATTGTAATTGCACAAAATAAACCTTTCTCTCCCTTTGATATTACCCTCCTCATACACACCAAAATCTGATTTTTGAGCCTTCCCTGTCGCCTAATGAGCACTGGCCCTAGGTCCTGTGCAGGTGTGAGAATCTAAAATAGAGCCTTCCCTCATATGATAGCCTCCTAAGAAACGTGACAGCCAACAACTTCACTAACAATCACATGATCTTGCTTGGGGTCTGGCCAAGTTTCTGGGTTCAGTAAAAATTGTAGCTTTGGTTCTCCTGTTATGGCACCTAAAATATGCCCACTTCTTTTCCCTAAAAGACCATTATTTCTTTCAATAAACTTAAGAGTCTACAAATAAATTTGACATTCTACATTTATTATCATTCCATGAACCATCAGAAAATACCACGCCCTATGTATGACGTTGATGGGGAGGAAAACAAAAGACTGGGTTAACTCCTGGATAAAAGTATTAACCAGTCCTTTCTAGATTTAGCCACCCTGGAAATCCACAGGCACTAATGCAAACAACCACACCCTGCAAGTGATATTTCTCAGAAGAGTGCCAGCCTCAGGGAAGAAGGGCCTCATGAAAAACATGAGGGAATTGAAGTCTAATTATGGACCATTTAGTGAGAACACTTACTATTTTCAGGACATCAAATGACAAAACAAGAAATAAACCAAAAAAGTGCCCCCAAACTAAAGCAAAAACAGAAACTAGGGGGAGGGGATAAGATGGTGGAGAACCGGCAGAACTCTAGGCTGGCCTTATCCTTCAAACACAGTGAGATAAATCTCAAATCATTCCAAATACCGAAAAAATCAATCTGAGGTCTGACAGAAAATTACAAAAAGGTAAAAAACAAAAAAGTTTCCTCATAAGAAGATGCAAGATGGTATAACACTAAAAAAAATAAAATAGAACTAATGATTCCTGCTATTTGTGGAGGGCTCAGTTTAGATGTGACATAGTCCCTCAAAAATCAAGAGCAAAAGAAGAAAGAAAAGGAAAGGAAAGGAAAGGAAAGGAAAGGAAAGGAAAGGAAAGGAAAAGAAAAAGAAAAGAAAAGAAGAGAAAGGAAAAGAAAAGAAAAGGAGAGAGAGGAGAGGAGATTAAAAGAAATGAAACAAAATGAAATGAAACAGAAATCAAGGGCAATCTACATCATCTCTCATACACTAATCTCATGAGAAAGACATAAAAGGGAAAGGACAGAAACAAAAGGAAAAGAGGGAGAGAAAAGGGAACAAAACAAAGGAGAAAAGAACAAATGTGGTTTGAGGGGAGGAGTGGCCATGGCTGGCCTTTGAAGAGTGGAAGAAAGGACAAACAACTCTAGCTTCAAAATCCCATGTAAGAGTAGAACAGGCAGCTAGTACCACAGCAGCTAGAGCAGTGGAAACAAACACTGCCAGGAATATAGTTGACCGTAAACTAGAAGCACTTGCAGACAGTGAGAACGCACATCAGTAATCCTGGGCAGTGATGCTTCCCAGGAGGAGGCATGAGGGTCTTCCATCAGCTTGGGTTGAAAGGACATCAAAGGCACAGACTTTCCCTTGTAAGATGAATAAGGTCGGGGGTCCTAATGGAAAACAGGGTGACTG
>NC_043710.1:12720021-12726586 GCF_006229205.1 Suricata suricatta | reverse complement strand
ACTCTTTGCTGCCCGAATCTGTAAGATCTTCCAGGCCCTTTACGCTGGATTCATTGTGGCCTGGTTCCTCCTCACTCAGAGTCTCCATGCACCATGGAGGGAAAACAAAACACAAGGCTGAACAGATTGCCTTGCAGCCTTCAACAGTGCAGTCTGATGGCCTTTTTCGAGAGGTCACACGGCTTAGGCCACACCCCCAACTGAGGAACTCTGATATATTGTTTAAATTTTCCTTGAATACTGAAGTATTTGGTATTTATGGTCTTTCTCTGTGATTATGTATTCTATACAATCTAAGCTTAGCATTGATTATTGAGCGTACCTCAGGATGGGGCGCCTGGCGGCTCAGTCGTTTAAGCAACCAGCTCAGCTCAGATCAGGATCTCACAGTTCATGGGTTCGAGCCCCGTGTCAGGCTCTGTGCTGACAACTCAGAGCCTGGAACCTGCTGCAGATTCTGTGTGTGTCTCTCTCTCTCTGACCCTCCCCTGCTCATGCTATCTCTCTCTGTCTCTCAAAAATAAATAAAGAAATAAATAAAGAAATAAATAAATAAACAAACAAACAAACAGAGCATACCTCAGAAGAGGAGAATAGGTTAAATTGGGATTTTATTTCAATTAAAATGTTAGTTGAGGCTCTCAGTCATGCTTAAATTATCTGTTTTGATAACCATTATAATTCCACCTGTGGAATAAACTTGATAAGAATTATCATTGATTGAACTTCCACAGTGCAAGAGGAAACATACTATGTGCTTTCCAGATTTGTCATCTCTGATGTCTCTCTTATTATAGATATGCACTCCAGCAAAATACAGTTATTTCCATTATTTTAAAAATGAACATGATCCTGTAGTCAGTTTCTACTACCTCATCACAAATGGCCACAGAGCTTTAAGTCCCAACCTCACAAATGTACTGCCTCTCATTTTCCCAGGACCTTGGGTCTGGGACCATTGCTGTTGATTCTCTGCTCAGGGTCTGTCTAGGCTGAAACCATCATGGCCCTTTCTGGAGGCTGTGAGGAAGACTCCTTTCCAAACTCACTGGTGTGTTTGAGAAACTTCAGTCCTTTATAGGGCTGTCGTGCCTGGTTCCCCAGGGGCTGTCAGCCAACAGCCCCTCTCAGCCCCTCAGGGCCGCCTGCCTTCCTTTGGCCCCTGCAGCTTCAGACCAGCAGTGACTCATTTAGCCCTTCCCACATTTCCAGCCTCTCTGACTCTTCTGCTCTCACATGGAGAAAGCTCGGGACCCACCAGCTCATCCAGGTTCATGTATCTTTGAAGGGTAATGGTGCCTCATAGTGTAACATAATTATGTGAGTGTTATTTCATCACATGCAAAGATTCCTGGGAACAGAGCAAAGATTAGGGATATTTACGAGACCATTTTAGGAATTCTGCCACCCAGACTCATACAGAATAAACATCTATACTAAACAACAGTAGTCTGTAAGGGGAAGAACTGACATTTGAGATTGTTCTTGCTAATTTGATGTGTGTGTGTGTTCTCTGAGTTTGCAGCTGGTCTTTCTTTCTTTTTTATGATAATATAATTTTTAAAGCACTTAATACAGAATATTTATTCTATAATGTTATTTCATACATTTGGTGAGGATTTGCTATATCATACACACTGTGCTAAGGGTTTATTAACATCTCAATGAATATTTTAGCTCTCATTTGTGGTTGTTTTCTTAGGTCTTAGAGACAGAGAAACTGAGGCCTCAGAAAGCTTGACCCACATGCATTAGGTAAGGAATCTTCTAACTGGAAGAGGTGGTGTTTGACCCTACTGTGAGTCTTCCAAAGCCTGCATCTTTTCATGTAGCCAGGGTAAGGCTTTCCGTAGGATAAAATTGTTGTATTTTTTCACTCAAAATATTTCATATGCTTATTCTTATGGACAAAAATGAGAAAAAATTGTTTATAAAATTTCCATTGAATAATATTATGATAAAATTTTCTAAAACTGTGCAATCAAAAAGAAATCTGTTAAAGGTATCAAAAATAATCACTTCGGCTGAATCACAGTTTGCAAATAGGTTTTGATAAACACATTTTAGTGTATTTTTGCCTGAAAAACCTCAGAACAGGGAGATGTACACTTCGTAGGGACCTTGCTAATGCCTGTTGAATATTAATATATGATAGTTGCCTTACCAGAGAGTTGTAAGCAGATGAAATAAAGAAAAAATGTGGAATTATATGATATGGTGGTATTTCCAGGTACTACATGAAAAACAAGTGAAATATTACTGCATTTCACAACACACCCTAATGAGCTCCTGTTGGCTTGGAGATCAGATGTGGCAGGCAAGGAAGTAAAACAAACAGAAAAGAATTAGAACTTCTTTCTGACCATGTGATAGGACACTGTGGCAAGGAGGTATTTTTTCAACTAACTACAAAAAATCCTAAATATAAAAGACAATGATGACATCCTGACAACATTAAAAACCGGGAACCTAGGGACATCAAAGGTGCTGTTAAGACCATAAGTACACAAGGCACTGATTGCAAAGATATATTTACAATGTAAAAAGCTGACTTCTAATTGGAATATACGAATAAGTGGTATGATTTTTTTAAAAAGACAGACAGGGGCACCTGTGTGGCTCAGTCGGTTAAGCCTCTGACTTCGGCTCAGGTCAGATCTCACGTTCGTGGGTTCGAGCCCCACGTCAGGCTCTATGCTGACAGCTAGCTCAAAACATGGAGCCTGCTTCTGGTTCTGTGTCTCCTTCTCTCTCTGCCCCTCCCCTCTCATGCTCTGTCTCTCTCTGTATCAAAAATAAATAAAAACATTTTTTAAAATTTTAAAAATAAAAAATAAAAAAAGTAAAAAGACAAACAACCCAATGATTTTAAATGACCAAGACACTTGAATACTGTGGTTTTTGAACCTCTCTAAAAGTCAGGAAAACAACAATTAAATGTGCAATGAGATCCCTCTTAGGAAAAGTGGCTGAAATTATAAAATTGGTTCTTGTATATTACTTATGGGAGTGTGGTGCTATCACTTTGGAAAACTTGCAGTATCACTCAATTTGAACATACATGTACCTATTGACCAAGATTGTCTCAATGCTCCCTTGAGCTTGGCTAACCTTGAGACAGACTTCTTCCAGAAAGTGGGCCAATGAACTCTTTGTATTTTAGACCATTTACCTCAGAGAACTTGTAATTTTAGTGGTCCCTGGGTGGTTCAGTTGGCTAAGTGTCTGACTCTTATTTTGGCTCAAACATGATCTCACAATTGTGAGGTCAAGCCCCACATAGGGCTATGCTCCTCATGGTGCCCACCTAAGATTCTCTTTTCCTCTCTCTCTCTCTCTCTACCCATCCCTCATTCACACACACACTTGCTCTGTCTCAAAAAAAAATTTTTTAAAGAAAACTTGCAATTGTAGATTCTTTATTTGTCCCTTTGAAGTGTAAATCTTATTCCCATTTCTTGCAATTTACAACCCAGAAAGATCTTTCTTAAGGATCTGGGAGACATCTCTTTATCTCTTTGTCTTTGTGAGAAGGTAGGAGGCAAACGTTGAGAAACTCATTTAGCAAACATAGATGGCCTAACCACATCCACCAGGCTACCACCTGAAATGCTCCAACGCTTCTCTTTACTTCACTTCAGTTCTTAGAAATACTTCAAAGTTTTGTTTGGATGGGGGTGGAGTTCAACCTCTTTCCTATTGCACTAATCTTGAATAAAGTCCTCAACTGTGTTAACTGCACCTTGGTGTAATTTTTCTTTGACAATAATTTAATTCCCTGATACATTCCTAAGAAAAATGCATGTTCATGATCACTAGAAGACATAGACAAAGATGTCCATTGGAGAAAGATTTAGAAAGGTTAAAAACTGGAAAGAACTCAAATGCTTAAGGAAAGAATAGATAAATCATTTGTGGAATATCTACATTACGCAATACTAATAGCAATAAGAGAATATGAACTATAGATTTTTTAAACAAAAGATGAATTTCAAAACAAAATATTGATGATGAAAATGCTTTATTTTCTTTTATATTTTTACTCTAGGTTTATTGAGGTATAACTGAAAGTAAGATCTGTATGTATTTATGATATACAAGGTAATGAGCTATAAATGTATACTCTGTGAAATGATTACCATTATCAAGTTGGTAACACATCTATCACCTAACATAGTTACCTTTGTGTGTGAGTGATGAGAATACTTATTATCTAGTATCTTAGAAAATTTCAGGTATACATACTAATTATTAATTATAGCCACCATGCTATAAATTAGATCCCCAGGACTTACTGATTTCACAACAGAAAATTTGTACCCTTTGACCAACATTTCCTCATTTCTCCAACCCCAGTCCCTGACAACTGCTAGCAGTCCTAATCTCTGCTATGAGTTCAACTTTTTTAGATTCCACATCTGAGTAATCTCATGCAGTATTTGTCTTTCTTTGTCTGGCTTATTTCATTAGGTGTAATGTCTTCAAGTTTCACCCATGCTATTGCCAATGGCTGGATTTGCTCCTTTTTTCATGTCAGGATGTGGTTTTTTTTCCTGTTTCCTTCCAGGAATTTCAAAGGGAGAGGGAAGAACCAAAGGGGGCGATATGGGTTTATTTTGTGTAATTACCTTGGCCTCAAAGTCCCAAAATTATTTTCTCAAAAAATATTATCTCCTCTATAGATCTGATCTCCTGAGCTTCTGTTCCTTGAGGGAGTTGGCTCCAATTTACACAAAAAACCCTTTAGAAAAACCTCTGCTGTAAATTGTGCAGGAGTTAATGCTTTTTTGAAGTGCCATCAGAAGGCAAAGTTTTTAAGATGGTATCACTGAATTGCTTATCTTCCTAGACACCTGAAGAAGCTGAGAAGAATGACCAGTCAACATTTCTGGGTAATTCATTTTTATATCAGAGAATGGTACTTTCATAAGTCACTATGACATAGACAGACAATTGGTATAGGGCATGTGTCTTCAAATAGGGGCATTGTTATTTCCTAAATTGTATTCACACGTCTACATATCAAAAAAATGAGTTTAGATGCCTGGAAAAGCATCATTTCCAAGATTATCATGAAGAATGATTTGGTATAAGTGAAGTATTTAGTCTATGTCTTTTGGTTTAAATGTCCTAACTTGAATGTACATGTTGGTTGAATTGTGTGTTTGGCGTAGAGAGTATGATATGTGCTCTGGGGTTATGGCTTATAGAATGTCTGAATTAAGAGGCCTTGGCCTCTCTGGCTCTTAATTTCATGTTATCTACATTAGGATTTATAAGTAGAAAACAAATATCTGAATCAGCTGGCCTGAATTTGTTGCTGTCCATGCCAAAAGTCACATGCATAGATTATATTATGGTTGTTCTATTTTAGAATCTTTGCACTGGGTATGGCCAGGGCAAAATAAATTAATAGGTATTTCTACATTTAAGAAGTATGGTTTTTACACAGAATTTCAATTTGAACACAAACTTTCAAAAACATAATATTATCAGTTGTGTATGTACTTTCTTACCTTTGTTTACAAAGGCAGTTAGTAAGACGATACGTATATATTCTAGTTTCATTTTTATAAAATGGTATTTTCTGAATTTGCAACTCTCTATCTTCCTGGAGTAACTATAGCATAACATCAAATCCAGGAAATTGACATTGGTGTAATGTGTATATATTGTTCTGTATCATTTTACTATGTGTGTAGATTTGCTTAACCAACTCAGAAATCAAGGCACAGAACCCTTCCATTTCTACAAGGATCTTCTTGCGTCACCCTTTTATGGTCACACGTCCACCCTTCTCACCCTTCCTGATCCCAGGCCAACACTAACCTAATTCTCCATCTCTAGAGTTTCACCATTTTGAGAATGCTATATATATGGTTTCATAAAGTTTTGGACTTTTGAAGTTGACTTTTTCAACTCAGTCTAATGCCTTGGATACACCCAGGCTGTTGCATATATCATATTTTTTCCTCTGTATTATCAAATAGTATTCCAAGATATGCACGTACCACCATGTGTTTAAATATTTATGTATTGTAGGACATTTTGTTTTTTTCAAATGTTTGATATTCTAAATAAAATTTCTCATTCAGAGAAATTGTACAAGTTCTTTTGTGTGGGCATAAATCCCCATTTCCCTGGCATAATTGCCCAGGGGTGTCCCTTTAATTCTTAAAACATTTATATTTCTCTCTCAGGCACCTAATAACATTAATTGGGTCAGGACAGCTACTCAATATTTTAAAAGTGGTCTTTTCTTAGATGGTTAAATAATTCAGTGGAGTGACTAGGTTAATGAATATATACACCATTGATGTGGGGGAACATAGGCATTTTGGGAAAAGTCACAGTGAGGATAATGTCAAGGATGTGATCTGTGTTCTAAAGCTAACTTTTATTAACTCAGCTCGCCCGCCTTCTTAACATTAAAACGTGTCTGTTAGGGAACTCAAGTAATTATATCTGCTATAGAATCTAAGGGCTCTGAGAAGGAATTTACATTCTGGAACAACAACAGTATATCCCTATCCTGCCGTGAGAATGCATATCATTCTGAATTCAT
>NC_043710.1:12711505-12719921 GCF_006229205.1 Suricata suricatta | reverse complement strand
TAAACAAAAACCAATAACAAGTATTTAAGGTTAAAGGTAGAAACTTCTACTTGTAAGATAAACACATCTTGGGAATGTAATGTAAACACGGTGACTATAGTTAACAATACTGTACAGCACATTTATTTGTTGCTAAGAGGACAGATCTTAAACCTTCTCTTCATAAGAAAAAATGTATAACTACATAAGGTAATTTATGTTAATTAAGCTTATTGTGGTTAACATTTTGCAATATATATGTATATCAAACAATTATGTTGTACCACTGGGACTAATACAATGTGATATGTCAACTATATATCAACAAAATGAGAAAAAGTTAATTATTCAGGAAGTATGTAGCCATAGCACTCTCTAATACTACCTTCATGTTGGAGTAGACAATTGAGGAAGGGCCTATTACATCCCTAATACTCTCTGCTCATATAACAGTTCGCTGAGATTTTGTCACTGTAATTACACTTGTGCGTGTGAAATGCAGAATGCATTGAAATTCTTTAATAAAGTGTTAGCTATGCTATAGGGACCTATTGATTTTTGTGTCATAGGAAGGATGTGAATTCTATCTTTACAAATGTCCAGAGTGGCACATATGAAGAATCAATGCCCATGAACTCATAACTTGGGTCACACTTTTTTTTCCCAAGTACAATATTCATTCAAGCATACTTCTGTGTTTTGTTTTCTGGAGTGTCCCCAAAAAATTATAGGACAAACCATGTTTGTGTGTAACCTAGACTCACTGAAAGCCACACTCTGTCCTCTCTTGAAGGTTTTTTCTGAAAAACATTTAATATGGCTAAAATTAACAACTCAAAACAACAGATGCTGCCAATGATGCAGAGAAAGGGTAACATTTCTGTGCTGTTGGTAGGAATGTAAACTGGTGCATCCACTCTGGTAAAGACTATGGAGGTTCCTCAAAAAATTGTTGGACCCTATGATCCAGCAATTGCACTACTAGGTATTTATCCAAAGGATACAGGTGTGCTGTTTTGAAGGGGCACATGAACCCCAATGTTTATAGCAGCACTATCAACAATAGCCAAAGTATGGAAAGAGCCCAAATGTCCATCAACTGATAAATGTGTAAAGAAGATGTGGTATACACACACACACACACTGGATTATTACTTGGCAATCAAAAGAATGAAATGTGCCATTTGCAACAACATGGATGAAACTAGAGTATATTATACTAAACAAAATAAGTCAGTGAAAGACAAATATCATATGATTTAACTCATATGTGAAATCTAAGAAACAAAGCTGATGAACACAGGGGAGGGGGATGCAAAATAAGATAAAAAGAGAGAGGGAAGCAAACAATAAGAGACTTATAAATACAGAGAACAAAGGAGGGTTGCTGGAGGGGAGGTGGGTAGAGGGTTGAGCTAAATGGGCAATGGGCATTAAGGAAGGCACTGATTGGGATGAGCACTGAGTATTATCCATAAGTGATTATCAGTAGGTTCTACTCCTGAAACCAATACTACACTGTATGTAACTAACTTGAATTTAAATAAACACATCTTTTAAAAAAGCATTTAATTTTAGTCTACTGACTTTGAAGGAGGTCAACTGCCTCTAAAACCCTAGAGTATTTTGGCCTGTCTTGTTTGTTTTCATCATGATTTCTGCCAGTTTTTGTGTCTGTGTTGTGTTATGACATGGATCAAGATACCATTTAATAAAGAGGAGATGGAAGTAAAAAAATGCTACAATCAATAATTTAACAAAATTTTACATACGCATCTCACATGCCTGACACTTTACTGGGTACTATTCACATTGAGAGGAACAGACCTCCTGGAGGTCATACAGTGCAGAGGAAAGACTAACAAAGAGATTAAAAATTATATATTCATGGTTATTTTGGTGTCAAAGATAATCAAGAAATCAAGAGAGAATGTAAGTATATTTTAGCCCGGATAATAAAGAAGAAAAGGCTCTTTAAAGAAAGTAGGGAGGGGAAAGATGAAAAAAATTATTTTTGTAGCATGGCTTTTCAAAGAGTCCAGGGGTCACTATTTGGATCATAAAAAGATAAAGGGCCAAGCAAAATAGTAACAGACCCTACTGGGATGCTTGGGTGACTCAGTTGGTTAAGCATCTGACCTTGGTTCCAGGTCATGATCTCGTGGTTTGTGAGTTCAGGCTCTACATCAGGCTCTCCCTGTAGACAATGAGATTTATGAAAGAAGGATGTTCATGGTCATCACTTAATGCTTGACTCCCCAGCCCCGGCATGTAATAGGTGTTCAATACATGTTTGGTGATTAAACAATAAATATGTAGTCAACACTGTATTCTTTTATTCCATGAATGCTCTAGTTTGACATACAGAGGCTCAATTATCAACTCTAGCCATGTTTCTTTGCATAGATTGTGGCTTGTATGCAAATAACAAAATGCATCAGAATTGAATAATATACACATGCACATAAATACATGTAATTATCTTCTGTTTGTTTTACTTCCTTGCCTTTCACATCTGCTCTCCAGGCCAGCAGGAGTTCATTAGGGTATGCTGTAAGTGTGGTAATATTCTACTTCTTTTCCATGTAGTAGTTGGAAATGCCACCATATTATATCATTCCTTGTTTTTCCCTTATTTATTTTGCTTACAACACTTTGGCAGGACAAGTATCATATTTTAGGATTCAACAGGCATTATTAAAGTCAATTATAGGTGTATACTTCTAGGTTTTGAGTCATCATGTATATGAGGATGCTACTTACATAGGAGGAAACCTGTTGTCAACCAACCAACCTGCTCAAAGTGTATCTGCATTTCCAAGGAAAAATACACTAAAATTTGCAAAATGTATTTATCAGAACCAGTTTGCAAGAACTGCCTTTCCAAAGTGTACTGCATGACTTGGCAAAACTGATCATCTTTGGTCCCTTACACATAATCCATTTATTTTTGTCTTTCAGTAGACATTTATTTTGTTCCCTTATCTTGGATATTTGGAATCACACTGCAATAAACATGAGAGTATGGTATATTTTGGAAATCTGATTACAATTCTTTTGAATAAACACCTGGAAGTGGGGTTTCTGGAAAATAAGGTCGTTCTACTTGTCATTTTTTGAGGGCTCTACATATTTTTTTCCAAGATGGCTTCACAAATTCATATTCCCACCAGTAATGTACTGGAGTTTTCTTTGCTTTACATCCTCACCAATATTTCTTAAATGTTGACTTTTTTAATAATAGACTTCTAGCAAGCCCAAGATGACATTTCACTGTGGCTTTGTTTTTCTTCTCTTTTTTCTTTTTGTATTTCCTGCCATATTTTGTGTTATTCTTAAATTTTTATTTAAATTGTAATTAGTTAGTATGCAGTGTAATATTAGTTTTAAGTGCAAAATATAGCGATTCTACACTTCCATACAAGACCCGATGCTCATCACAGTGCACTCCTTAATCTCCATCACCTATTTCACCCATCCCCCAACCAACTTCTCCTCTGGTAATCAACAGTTTGTTCTCTATAGTTAAAGTCTGCTTCTTGGTTTGTCTCTCTCTTTCTTCCCCCACACTCTGTGCTCCATTGTTCTGTTTCTTAAATTTCACATATGAGTGAAATCATATGGCATTTGTCTTTCTCTGACTGACTTCATTTACTCTATAGCTCCATCCATATTGTTGCAAATGGCAAGATTCCATTCCTTTAATTGCATAGTTTTATGAAGTTATTGGAATATTATTCTATAACAACTTTCTAAATCATTTTGTCTTCATTTTTGTCTGGAACAATAAATGCATGAAAGATTTTAAAGGGAAAAATATAAACATCTTATCCTGCTGAATGACCTTACTCTGGCTATGTGAAAAGACTTGGCTTTGGAGGACACAAGTACAGTTAAAGACCACCTGTTCTGTTCAGAAGATTCCTTACCTAAAGCATGTGGATCAAGTTTCTGAAACCTCAGTTTCTCCAGCTCTACTGTAGACCTAAGAAAGTGGACACAAATGAGTGCTAATATATTCATTGAGATGTGAATAAAACCCTAGCAGAATGTGTATGATATAGCAAATCCTCATCAAATGTATGAAATATTTATTATTATTATTATTGAATAAATATTCTGTATTTTAGAGAATTTTTAATAATTTATTGCCAAGTTGGTTTCTATATAACACCCAGTGCTCCTCCCCACAAGGGCCCTCCCCTCCATGACCATCACCCTCCTTCCCCTTTCCCTCTCCCTCTTCATCCCTTAGTTTGTTTTCAGTTTTCAAAAGTGTCTCATGATTTGCCTCCCTCTCCCTAACTTTTCCCCTTCCCATGGTTCCCCTGTTAGGTTTCTCCTGTTAGACCTATAAGTGAAAACATATGGTATCTGTCCTTCTCTGCCTAACTTAGCATGACACCCTCGAGGTTCCTCCACTTTGCAACAAATGGCCAGATTTCATTCTTTCTCATTGCCATGTAGTATTCCATTGTATATACATACCACATCTTCTTGATCCATTCATCAGGTGATGGATATTTAGGCTCTTTCCATGATTTGGCTATTGTTGACAGTGCCACTATGACCATTGGGGTACATGGGCCCCTATGCATCAGCTCTTCTGTATCCCTTGGGTAAATCCCTAGCAGTGTTATTGCTGGGCCATAGGGGAGTTCTACTGATAGTTTTTTGAGGAACCTCCACATTGTTTTCCAGAGTGAATGTACCAGTTTACATTCCCACCAACAGTGTAGGAGGGTGCCCGTTTCACCACATCCCTGCCAGCATCTATAGTCTCTTGATTTGTTCATTTTATCCACTATGACTGGTGTGAGATGTAAAAGACTTGTACGATGAAAACTATAGAAAACTTAAGAAAGAAATTGAAGACACAAAGAAATGAAATAACATTCCATGCTCATGGATTGGAAGAATAAACACTGTTCAAAATGTCATTATTACCCAAAGCAATCTACACTTTCAATGCAATCCCCATCAAAATTGCCCAGCATTCTTCTCAAAGCTAGAACAAACTATCCTCAAATTCATATGGAACCACAAAAGACCCTGAATAGCCAAAGTAATATTGAGAAAGAAAACCAAAATGGGAGGCATCACAATCCCAGACTTTAGCCTCTACTACAAAGCTGACATCATCAAGACAGTATGGCATAGGCACAAAAACAGATACATAGACCAATGGAATAGAATAGAGAACCCAGAACTGGACCCACAAATGTATGGCCAATTAAATTTGACAAAACAGAAGAGTATCCAATGGAAAAAAGTCAGCCTCTTCAACAGGTGGTTCTGGGAGAGCTGGACAGCAACCTGCAGAAGAATGAAACTAGACCACTCTCTTACACCATACACAAAAATAAACTCAAAATGGATGAAGGACCTAAATGTGAGACAGGAAACCATCAAAACCCTAGAGGAGAAAGCAAGAAACAGTCTCCATGACCTCAATCGCAGCAATTTCCCACTTGACACATCTCCAAAGGCAAGGAAATCAAGAACAAAAATGAACTATTGGGACCTCATCAAGATAAGAGGCTTCTGCACTGCAAAGGAAACAATAAAAAACCTAATAGGCAACCTACAGAATGGGAAAAGATAGTGGCAAATGGCATATCGGATAAAGGAGTAGTATCCAAAATCTACAAGGAACTCCCCAAACTCCACACCTGAAAATGAATAATCCAGTGGAGAAATGGGCAGAAAACATGAATAGACACTTCTCCAAAGAGGACATCCAGGTGGCCAATAGGCACATGAAATGATGCTCAGTGTCACTTATCATCAGGGAAATACAAATCAAAACCACACTGAGGTAAACATTCTGTATTAATGAGCACTTTAAAAATTGTATTAGCATAATTTTTTAAATTTACATTAATATAAAAAGACAAAAATTACAAAATTGCTGGCTCAAGAAAGAAAACACACACATGCACACACACACCACAAATTAGCAAAGAAAGCTCTAATGTGAATTCTTCCCTTTACAGACTACTGTTATTTAACATAGATGTTTATTCTGTGTGTATGAGTGTGGGTGGCAGAATTCCTAAAATGGTCTTGTAAAGATCCCTAATCTTTGCCCTGTTCCCAGGAATCTCTACATATGATGAAATACCACTCATAGGATTATGTTACACTATGAGGCATCATTAACCTTCAAAGAGACATGACCCTAGATGAGCTGGTGGGTCCTAAGCCTTCTCCAGCTGAGAGTGGAAGAGTCAGAGAGGCTGGAAATGTGGGAAATGCTACATGAGTCACTTCTGGTCTGAAGCTAAAGGGTCCACATAAAGGAAGATAGGCAGCCCTAAGGAGCTGAGAGAAGCTCCTGGCTGAGCGCCCTGGGGGACCTGAGACCACAGCCCTACAATCACAAGGACTAAATTTTCTCAAACACAACAGTGAGTTTGGAAATGAATCTTCCCCACAGCCTCCAGAAAGGATCCAGGCCCTGCCAACATGTTGATTTCAAACTTGTGAGACCCTGAGCAGAGAATCAGACCACAATGGATCTGGACTCAAAGCCAAGGGAAAATGAGAGGGAGCACATTTGTGTGGTTGGGACTTAACAGCTTTGTGGCGATTTGCGATGCAGCAGGAAAAAATGACTACAGGATAATCTTCATCTTAAAATAATGAAAACAGGGGCGTCAGGGTGGCTCAGTCGATTAAGCATCCAGCTTTGGCTCAGGTCATGATCTCGTGGTTTTTGTGTTCAAGCCCCATGTCGGGCTCTGTGCTGACAGCTAGGTCAGAGCCTGGAGCCTGCTTTGGATTCGGTGTTTCCCTCTCTCTCTGTGACCCTCCCCTGCTCGTGCTGACTCTCTCTGTCTCTCAAAAATAAACAAAACAAAAAAATTTTAAAAATTTTTTAAAAATAATAAAATAATGGAAACAGCCATATTTTCCTTGAGTGCATATCTATAATAACAGACATCAGAGATGACAATTCTGGAAAGCACATAGTATTTTTCCTCCTACACTGTGGAAGTTCAATCAATGATAATTCTTATCAAGATTATTCCACAGGTGGAATTATGATGGTTATCAAAACTGAATCACTTAAGCATGACTGAAAGCCTAAACTAACATTTTAATCAAAGTAAAATCCCAATGTAAATTTATTCCCCTCTCCTGAAATATGCTAAATAATCAATGTTATGCTTAGATTGTATAGAATACATAATCACAGAGAAGGACCATAAATACCAAATACTTTGGTAGTCAAGGAAAAATTAAGCAATATATCAGAGTTCCTCAGTTGTAAGCAACAGACCTAGGAAATTCACCAGAAGTATATTGGGGAGCTCAGAGCATCCACTAGACAAGAACCAGGACAGCTCCGGGCATGGCAGAGACCATCTGTCTACTCAGGGCACCTTGGCTGGTATTAATAAACTCCAATCATTTCTCTGCCATTGTGTCATTCTCCTTACCTCCCCAAATCCAAGTATGAATAGCTCAAGTTTAGGTCACATGCTGTTAACTTCCTATAGGAAGGCAGGGACCTCAGTTACAATCCTTTCATGACTGTTATTTATAGGTAAGAGATAAATCTCCAAAAGGAAATCAGGTATTTACTATTGTAGACATAAATAGAGTGAATGGATATCTTTAAGGGAGAAATAACTATGAATTATAAGAAAGTATCACAACATAGGACACTTCACCAAATATCATACTGAAATCATATCAGTACCATTGCCATACAGTGACAAATGGAACAAAATCCTAAGTTTTAAAAATACACTCTAGAAAGTTAGCACTCATTACTATTGCTTGCCAAACTCTGTGTTAAGTCACACATGTGTGTATGTGCACATATTTCCAATTATGACACATTATTCATCCTTCAGGCAAGCCCTGCATCCATGGAAACACAGCCAGAGCAGATACTGAACCTATGCCGATTGAACTTTGATATGCATGGCATAAAGAATAGTGTATTCACTTAGTGTTCACTCCACTAGTACTTTGGGCACCTAATATGTGCCGGGCTACAGAGGCATGGCCAGGGCAGACAGAAACATCCTTCTCTCATAAATCTCATGCCCTTCAGGGAGAGACACAAAATGATGAAGCAAGTAAATAGACAATATTGAATATATAACAGTCCTTCAAAAAACAAGAAAGAAAAAAGAGGAAGTTTTTGGAATGTGATAGGAGCAGAGAATTATTTTAGGGGAAGAGGTCCGAATGGCCTCATGATGGCATCACATTTGAGCAGAGATGCAGAGGAGGTAAAGATTGACCTGCAACACTGCCCCAGGATGAGGGAACAGAAAATGGCAAGGACACAGAAGACCCCAAGAATGACGAACAGAGGAAGCCTCTGGATGGTGCACACATCACTGCGTGGGGGTGTGGCCTAAGCCGTGTGACCTCTCGAAAAAGGCCATCAGACTGCACTGTTGAAGGCTGCAAGGCA
>NC_043710.1:12702893-12711405 GCF_006229205.1 Suricata suricatta | reverse complement strand
GTTAAGCCCACGAATAAAAACTCAGTCACCAAAGTTCGATTTCTATAATCCATTTCTCTGACTTAATCTGCAATGAGAGAAAGATTATTCTTTGCAATTAATTTATCATTAAATTATTTCTAAAAATGAATTTAACTTTTATGCAGCACCTAAGTGGCTCAGTTGGCTAAGTGTCTGACTCTTGATTTAGGCTAAGGTCATGATCTCTTGGTTCTTGGATTTGAGCCCCTCATCAGGCTCCAAGCTGACAGTGTAGACCCTCCTGGAACTTTTTTTTCTCCTCACTCTTAGCTTCTCTATCTCTCTCCATATCTCTCTCTCTCTCTCTCTCTCCCTCTCTCCCAAAATAAATAAATGGATGTATAAAACAATTTAACTCCTATTTTTTCAAGTTCAGTGGGTAGACTGAGAGATCACACTCTTGACTTCTACCGCCTATTGGCCATCTTAAGTATTTGCTCTCTGTGTGATACTAAACACTGAACCTCTCTCAGCACTTCACTTTCTTCCTGATCACATCAAGATTTTTGAAGAACATCACAGAATTTTAGGTCACATCTAATGTGACCTTTGATAACCTTCTAAATAAAGCAAGTCCTCTAACTGTGCCAGATTCCATTTTTTAAAAACCCTACATTGCACATAGTATACTTTAAGAAACGTTTTATAGACAAAAAGTATTATGTGAATTTTTATGAATTCAGGCAAATACTTTATCCCACTGTAGGTGAAAGGTATTAAAAATGTAACTTCTTTGCCAATCCCTTTAGACTCTATGTAAATAGTTATTTGTGGTATCTAAAAGATAGACTTGTGATGTCCAAAAAGGAGGGCAAGCTCAGACACAAGAGGATTGATCTGACCAGGAATTAAAATCTTCCACTCCATTAAATATTTTAGTTAATCAAAGAATAAGAGAGTTATTAAATATTAGGTACACTTTTTAATCAGTTAAGTGCTAATAGGAGCTGGGGAAAAAATCAATCATTTTAGGGATCATAAGGACACACCTAAGCATTCATTCCAGAGAAATGAAAATTTATGTCGACATAAAGGCCTGTATAATTTTGTTGACACAAGCCTTATTCATAATGGCCAAATAACTGAAATAACCAAAATTCCTACAATACATAAGTGGTTAAACAATCTCAAATGTCCATATCAGGGAATACTATTCAGTAAGAAAGAGGAAAAAATATGAAACAGATAAAAACTTGAATGGGTTTCAAGGTCATTACACTGAGTTGAAAAAAAGCCAATCTCAAAATTCAGAACTCTATTTTTACATAACATTTTCAAAATTTTAAAATTATAGAAAGGGAAAAAACAGGTTAGTACTTTTCATGGATTGGGAAAGGCAGGGAAAGGGAGGGAGGGTGAAGGTGTGACTATAAAAGTATAGCACAGGGACATCCATGTAGAGATGGAAGGATTCTGTACCTTGATGGCTGAGTTGGTTAAACAAATCTCTCTACGCATGAAGTAAAATTATATAGAACAATACACACATCATGCCATTATCAATTTCCTGGATTTGATGTTGTGCTGTAGTTGGTAAGGTGTAGCCATTGGGGAAACCTGGGTGAAGAAGAGGCGAACCTCTCTGTACTATCTTTGAAGCTTCGTATGAATCTTTATTTCAGAATAAAACTTTCACAAAAGAAAAGGGGGGTGTGAATGAATGGAAATGAGAGAAACATGAAGTAGGGTATTACCCAAGAAAATGGGAAATTGAGGAAGACAAGAACACATTTGACGTTGAAATAATCATAATGATTCCAACAGCACAATCACACAGAAATATCAATGGCTATGCAGCAGAAGAAGTATCAACAGAAATCTAAAATTTTTCCCTGGTAAGAAAACTTGAAAGGGGTTTTGCTTAACAGGAAGTTGAATAAGATGATGTAATGAAATGAAAACGCATTGATCTCCTGTTGACTCAGAAGCAATGAAGCTCAGAAAGGAAAGGCCTGGAGGGGCAGAATTTAAGAATAGTAAGATAAGGGGCACCTGGGTGGCTCAGTCGGTTAAGCATCTGGCTTCGGCTCAGGTCATGATCTCATGGTTCGTGGGTTCGAGCCCCGCATCGGGCTCTGTGCTGACAGCTAGCTCAGAGCCTGGAGCCTGCTTTGGATTCTGTGTCTCCCTCTCTCTCTGACCCTCCCCTGCTCACGCTGTCTCGTCTCTCAAAAATAATAAAAAACATTTAAAAATTTTTTAAAAAAATAAAAAAAGAATAGTAAGATAAACTATATGGCAATTAGTGAGATGTTTCAAGAATTTAATATTTTCTCAATATATAAAGTCATTGCAGGTCATTTATATGTGTACTTGATCAAGGAAGATGTAAACAAAGCATTTTCAGAGCCACAATAGATTTAGGTTATGAAAATATTTTATTAGGAAAAAAACTATAATTTACCCATCTATGGTCTCAATCAATTCAAACTATTGTGTGCAAACAATAGTTTCTGACTGTCAAAATGCATATTGTTTTATTTTTTTCCAATCTTACTTAATGCAAAAATTCTAACATAGAACAATCATGATCCTATATATGCATGTAAAAGCAGCATGGAATTCAGGTCAGCAGACTCAGTGGTTTGTTTTCTGCTTATAAAACTCAATGTAGGAACCTAACCAAAGATACAAAAAACCTGTATATGAAAACCATAGAAAACTTAGGAAATTGAAGACACAAAGAAATGGAAAAACATTCCATGCTCATGGATCATAAGAATACACATTGCTAAAATGCCATTATTACCCAAAGCAATCTACACATTCAGTGCAATCACCATCAAAATTGCACCAACATTTTTCACAAAGCTATAACAAACTATCCTAAAATTCACAAAAGACCACAAATAGCCAAAGTCATATTGAAGAAGAAAACCAAAACAGGAGGCATCACAATCCCAGACTTTATTTAGCCTCCCCTACAAAGCTGTCATCATCAAGACAGTACGGTATTGGCACAAACACAGATACATAGACCAATGGAATAGAATAGAGATCCCAGAACTGGACCCACAAATGTATGGCCAATTAGTTTTGACAAAGCAGGAAAGAGTATCCAATGGAAAAAAGTCTGCCTCTTCAACAGGTGGTGCTGGGACAACTGGACAGCAACCTGCAGAAGAATGAAACTAGACCACTCTCTTGCACCATACACAAAAATAAACTCAAAATGGATGAAGGACCTGAATGTGAGACAGGAAACCATCAAAACCCTAGAGGAGAAAGCAGGAAACAGTCTCTTTGACCTCAATCGCAGCAATTTCCTACTTGACACATCCCCAAAGGTAAGGGAATCAAGAGCAAAAATAAACTATTGGTACCTCATCAAGATTAAAAAGCTTCTGCACTGCAAAGGAAACAATCAAGAAAACTAGTAGGGAATCAATGAAACGGGACAAGATAGTTGCAAATGACATATCAGATAAAAGGCTAGTATCCAAAATCTACAAGGAACTCACCAAACTCCACACCCAAGAAACTAACAATCTAGTGAAGAAATGAGCAGAAGACATGAATAGACACTTCTCCAAAGAGGACATCCAGATGGCCAACAGACACATGAAATGATGCTCAGCATCACTCATCATCAGGGAAACACAAATCAAAACCACACTGAGATACCACCTCACGCTGGTCAGAATGGCTAAAATGAGTAAGTCAAGAAACTATAGATATTAGCGAGGATGTGGAGAAACAGGCACCCTCCTACAAGGTGGGAATGTAAAGTGGTACAGCCACTCTGGAAAACAGTGTGGAGGTTCCTCAAAAAACTATCAATACAACTCCCCTATGACCCAGCAATAGCACTGCTGGGGATCTACCCAAGGGATACAGAAGTGCTGATGCATAGGGGCCCAAGTACCCCCAATGTTCATAGCAGCATTTTACAATTTCCAAATCATGAAAAGAGCCTAAATGTCCATCAACCAATGAACGGATAAAGAAGATGTGGTTTATCTCTACAATGTAATACTACATGGCAATGAGAAAGAATGAAATCTGGCCATTCGTAGCAATGTGGATGGAACTTGAGGGTGTCATGCTAAGCGAAATAAGTCAAGCAGAGAAAGACAGATACCATATGTCTTCATTCATAGGTCTAACAGGAGAAATTTAACAGAGGACCATGGAAAGGGAAGGGGGGGAAAAGAGGGAGATGAAGGGAGGCAAATCATGAGAGACTCTTGAATACTGAAAACAAACTGAGGGATGAAGAGGGAAGAGGAAAGAAGAAGGAGACTGATGGTCATGGAGGAGGGCACTTGTGGGGAGGAGCACTGGATGTTATATGGAAACCAACTTGGCAATAAACTATTAAAAATTTAAAAAAATTTAAAAACTCAATGTAGAGCAAGTGAAGAAATTAAAAGGCAAAGAAGCAAAGCCTCTTCATTTTAACATCCTATGAGCCCTAAATCTTGCAGCACATTTCACTATCTCTGTGCCAAACACAAAATTCAACCAACATATACATTCAAGTTAAGTCATTTAAAACAAGAGACACAGACAAAATATTTCACTTGCACCAAATTATTTTTCATGGTAAGCATAGAGATGATGCTTTTCCAGACATCTAAAATCAGTTTTTGATAACTAGACTCTTGAAAGCAATTTAAGAAATAACTTTGAAAACCTATATGAAGAAACGTCCTGAGACCCATTGTCTTCCTATGCCAAAGTAAATTATAAAAGTAGCATTCCCTGATATAAAAACGAATCACCCTACAAAGGTAGACTGGTCATTCTTCTCAGCCTCTTCAGGTGTCTAGGAAGATAAACAATACAGTGATACCATCTTGAAACCTGGGTCCAATAGCACTTTAAAAAGGGGTTAATTGACTCAATTCTGCCAAACACACCAGAGAGGTTTTTCTAAAGGGCTGTGTGTAAATTGGAGCAAACTCCCTCAAGAAATCAAAAGCTCAGGAGATCGGGCCTATAGAGAATATATTATAGTTATTTCAGGAGAACAGTATTGTGACTTGAATCCATTGTAATTGCACAAAATAAACCTATCTCTCCCTTTGAGACTGCCCCCTCATACACTTCAAAATCCAGTTTACAGCCTCCACTGCTACATAATGAGCCCTGGCCCTTGGTGCTGTACAGGATGAAGAATCTAAAATGAAGCCTTGTTTCAGAGATATTGTAATCAGAAGGTGATTCTGGGTACACAGCAGCATGAGGGACCCCATGATCAGTCCATGAGTTATGAGAATGGTAGGATCATTGTGACCAGAGATTTTGAAAATAGTCTCTTGGTCCTGATAAATCTCAAAAGGAGGGAGGATATAGGTAGATACAAATAAGGTGGATTGGGGTATTATGCATCAAAGGAGAGCTATAAATTTGGACAGAATTTCTGAAAGACAAAAGCAACCCCCATTGAAGTTATAAAAATTTCAACTATAAAGGTATAAAAATGGGTTTTGGATCAAACTTGATAAATATGTCATTAAGCAAAGCAGTTTGAATTTATATCTGTAAGCAACAAGGAATCCTTCAAGGTATTTCAGAAAACAGATGACATCTATTTATTCACACACATAAAGTTGATACAGGACATTAATCTTTTCACTGGAGAAGTTTAAGATATGCTGGGCATTCTTCAATATGCTTTGAGAGAGTATTAACCCATTTAGTCTTCCTAAGAGCTCAGTGGAGGGGAATGAATGGAAAGATCTAGATTCTCTAACCTACCATCACCTCATGCAGTCCACTTTCTATTCTTGAAACAAGCAGAACAGGATTCTACTTCAGAATTTTCCTTTCTCTTCCTCTGGCTTCTGCAATATTTCTCTCTCCAGGTATTTGTGAAATTTTCTTCTTCATTCAGATTTCTGCTCATTGTGAAAACCATCTTTAATCATCCTTTGTAAAAGAGAACAGCTAACCGCACCCCAACTCTCATACACTTTCTCTCTTTATCTAGTTTTATTTTTCTTCAATCAATTACCAGTACAGAACATTGTATTTGTATTACATCATACCACGCTATCACACAAGTAAACATTTTGTTTAGTTTTTCCACACTATACCTCCAACTTTAAAGAGTAAATGCTCAATTAATATTTTTAAACAAATGAAATTAATAGGTGGACACAAAATTTTAAGAATGTGGCTGCAGGAAGAAAAATTAGGAGATTAATGTAACGTCTTCTAGGTGTTGAGTAATGTGGACTTTCTGTGAGAATGGAAAGGAATTAAATTGTATCTTTGAAAGATCATTCTAGTAAGATCAACCTTGAATGGATATAAGTTTGTAGCTCAATGGGAGAGAGAAGAAATGAGCCAAGGTTCAATTCTAAGTGCCAGACTTGGGACAATGCTTATATATCCTCCTTGGCCTCAACTGTCTGGCATGACTTTGGCTTCTTCCCTTATACACATTCTGGAATATTTTCCACCAGGATCATGACTGACCCAAAAGACCAAAAGTTGATCTCACCACACAGATCACTGGGCTTCAGAGATACAAGTCCATTTCTACTACTATTTCTATTGTCTTTAGAAAAGACATAGGGCACTAGTGTTACTGATATAATTAGTGGTATCTAATTATAGCTAAGGTATATAGCTAAGGTAAGCTAATGGTAGCTAAGTGTCATGGTAAGGAGTTCATTTTTATGATAGAGAGTGTCTCTCTCATTCTCTACGCTTTTACATTTCTTGCTTCTGCTGTGTAAGATCAGCAGAACTTATTACATCTGAATTAATGAGGTGTAGAATTCAAGAATCCAAAGACAGATAACACAATATGACAGCTGAGAAGTCTGAGAATACCAGAGATTTCTGGGGTGAAATGACCATTTAAATGTATACATTATAACATATGATGAAAGACCAGATAATCTTGGAAGTTGACTTACAAAACTTCCCCTCTTGCATCCCTTGTTGTCTGTCACAGCAATGAAGGGAACAGAGGTGGAAGAGGATTGCATAAGTGTTTAAGAGAAAACTGCTGGATTAACTCAAACAACTCATCAATATTTACTGATTACCCATGATGTAGCAAGCATGTTCCAGTTGCTTTAGATACATCAGTGAGCAAACCAGGTAAAAGAAAAAACAACTTCAATATGATTAAATCCTCAACATCACAGCCATGAAAATATTTTGGGCTCCATGTGTGTTTAATGTGTCAGTCCTAGTGTCAGCATTTACAAAAACCTCTGTGGATAGTATAATCAGCTTCCTAAGAAACAGGACCACTAATTTCTTTATCAACAATCACATGAGCTTGTTGGGAACTTAGTCAATTTTTGGATTAGATAAACATTGTATTACAGGTCCTCCTGTTATAGCACCTAAAATATGCCCACTCCTATTCCCTGAAAAAACATTATTTCTCTCTATAAACTTGAGTCTACAAATAAATCTGACACTCTAAATTTATTATCATCCCATAAACCATCAGAAAAACCAAGATATTAGTGTGGCCTTGATGTGGAGGAAAGAAAAATATCGAGTTAAAAACTTGATAAAATTATTAATCACTCTTTTTCTAGATTTAGCCAGCCTACAAATCTACAGGCACGAATGCAAAGAGCCACTCTATGCAAGCGATTCTTCTAAGAAGAATGTCAGCTTCAGAGGAAAAAGCCCTCATGAAAAACATTAGGGAATTAAAGTCTAATTATGGACCATTTAGTGAGAAAACTTACTATTTTCAGGACATCAAATGACAAAACAAAAAAAATGAAAAACAGAAACCAGGGGGAGGGGATAAGATGATGGAGAACTGGTAAAACCCCAGGCTGGCCTCATCCTTCAAACACAGAGAGATAAATCTCAAATCATTCCAAATACCGAAAAAATCAATCTGATGTCTGACAGAAAATTACAAAAAGGTAAAAAACAAAAAAGTTTCCTCATAAGAAGATGCAAGATGGTATAACACTAAAAAAAGAAAATAGGAACAATGATTCCTGCTATTTGTGGAAGGCTCAGTTTAGATGTGATATAGTCCCTCAAAAATCAAGAGCAAAAGAAGAAAGAAAAGGAAAGGAAAGGAAAGGAAAGGAAAGGAAAGGAAAGGAAAGGAAAGGAAAGGAAACAAAAGGAAAGAAGAGAAAGGAAAAGAAAAGAAAAGGAGAGAGAGGAGAGGAGATTAAAAGAAATGAAACAAAATGAAATGAAACAAAAAGAAATCAAGGGCAACCTACATCATCTCTCATACACTAATCTCATGAGAAAGACATAAAAGGGAAAGGACAGAAACAAAGGGAAAAGAGGGAGAGAAAAGGGAACAAAATAAAGGAGAAAAGAACAAATGTGGTTTGAGGGGACGAGTGGCCATGGCTGGCCTTTGAAGAGTGGAAGAAAGGACAAACAACTCTAGCTTCAAAATCCCATGTAAGAGTAGAACAGGCAGCTAGTACCACAGCAGCTAGAGCAGTGGAAACAAACACTGCCAGGAATATAGTTGACCGTAAACTAGAAGCACTTGCAGACAGTGAGAACGCACATCAGTAATCCTGGGCAGTGA
>NC_043710.1:12684090-12702793 GCF_006229205.1 Suricata suricatta | reverse complement strand
ACCTTAAACCACCCCTGGGTCCAGGTTATTAAGAAAGATGAAAATTAGGACTTAAAGTAACTAGGTGCATTATATTTGTTTTGTTCACTCAGTCCTTTAACATCTTTTTGCTGAGAACTTCCTATGTGTTAGGTGCTTTTATATGTATTATGGATTAATTTGCATACAAACCACACATGGTGTTTACTCCCTTGCAGTTGTCCACCTAAGGCTCCAATTTATTGTTTTTAAATGGTTAGAGATTTGTTACAATTTTTGAGCTCACTTATTTCTAACAAAGACCTGTGTTATTATAAGATACTTAATTGTAAAGTCTTGCACTTGATATATTGAATCAAGGATTGGAAAGGGAGAACAAGTCTCTAGCAAGGAAAACTAGAAAAGTGGCTGGAATCATTTCTAGAAAGGTCTTTTTCTTTTTTCACCCCTGTGTAAAAAGATGGCATTCATAGGAGTTTGAACATATTGTGTAAAATCATAGAACATTATAAAAAAAGTAATATAAATGACATTGAGTCTGTGATCCTCATTTTACAAATTACAATATTGAGAACAAGAAATGGCATAGGATTTATCTGCTTTTAATCCTCTTTTTGTTTTAATGCCAGAGAACTTTACTTTAAATGGCATGGTTTTAAGTCTAAAAATTATCTTTAGAAAATAGACTTCAACTGGTTATGTTTTCTACACACTCTGAAGTGAGAAAGATTGAAGTGTAATTATCAATTAATATCCAGGCCGTACAAATTTAAGACTGTCAAATAACTATATTGCACACGTGAAGCTAACACAACACTGCATGTTAACTTTTAATCCTCTTGATAATTAGAAGAGTCAAGGTTTAAACTGGCATCTCATTAAGCCAGTTCCACCTCTTACTTAATACACATTTTAGCCACACTCGCACGAAGGCAAAAGCTGCCCTCTGAAATAGCTCTCCAGCAGAAAATTCTTCCTAACAATTGTCCTCCTAAATGCATCTTTTATATCTGTGTTCCTCAAGCTTTAAATGAGAGGATTCAACATGGGAATCCATGTGGCACAGAGTGCAAAAACCATTTCATTAGTTTCCTCAGATGAACTTGAACAAGGAAATATGTAAATGAAGAACGTTTCCCATACATGACAGCCACAGCAGCCAAGTGTGAGGAGCAGGTAGAGAAAGCTTTCCACCTCCCATCAGCAGACTGGCTGTTCAGTACGGTTTTGAGGATAAAAATATAGGAGATCAGGATGATAGGGGCACAGAGTATTTTTTTTTAATCTGCTATAATGAGAAAAAGCAACCTATTGTTCTGAGTATTAGCACATGCCAGGGAGAACAGAGAAAATGTCCCAGAAAAAGTGGTTGACCACATTTGGACCACAAAAGCATAAGTGAAAGAAGCGGTCATGGAGAATGGCACTTAGAAGACCTGTGGCGAGGGCCCTATCCCGAGCGGCACACAGGCCCTCTGGCACATGATGACTGCACGCAACAAGGGTTTGCCAATGGTGATGGATTCGTCATAGGCCACAGTAGCCAAGAGTAAACACATAGTCTAGTCACTACAAATTGACCAAAAACCATGTCAGTACAGCACAGCTCACGAAGGAGATGCCTTTGGTCTCCAGAAAAGTATCACACATCTATGGAACAACAGAAGTAGAGGAGCCTACATCCACAAAAGACAAACATTTAAGAAAAATCTACATTGGTGTCCATTTATATCAGAGTGACAGCTCCCAAGTTCCCACCCAGTGTGACAGTATAAATAAAGAAAGGGGCACGTGGGTGGCTCAGTCACTTATGTGTCTGTTTTCAGCTCAGGTCATGATCTCACAGCCCCACATTGGGCTCTGCCCTGACAGCTCAGAGTCTGAAGCCTGCTTCGGATGCTGTCTCTCTCTCTCTCTCTCTCTCTCTCTCTCTCTCTCTCTCTCTCTGCCTGCCTCTACCCTGCTTGCACTCTGTCTCTCTCTCTCTCTCAAAAATAAACTTTAAAAGAAATTAAAAGAAATAAATATAAAAGATAAAGAGAAATATCAAGAAGAGAAGAATCTTCAGCAAAAGATGATCTCTGGGCCCTATAAAAAGAAATTCAGTCACTGCTATTTGATCCTTTCTGTCTAGTGTTGGGGTGACAGTGGAGCAGGAAGAAAATTTTATAGAACAATAATCAATGGGGATCTATCAATAAAACCAGTAATTATTGGTTAATGATTAAAACATGCCCATTGGAACTTACATTTTAGTGAGGGAAGATAATGAATAATAAATTTAAAAATCAATTTAAATGTGTTATAGGTTGGAAGCTGAAAAGTCTTATGGATAACAGAAAAGTTTAAACAAGAGTAAAGGGAATCTAATTTTCTTGGTGGGGTAAAGATGGTTACAAATTCAGTATTAAATAATTAGGATAAATCTCATTGAGAAAATGACCTTCAGCCAAGGCAGAAAAGTGTGGAGTTCTCAAGATGTATATTTGAAGATGAGTATATCTGGCAGAGAGAACATTATGGCAAAAACCATGAAGGGTCTGCAGGTTTCTAGTTCTGCATGTGAGGGTCTTGGAAGTCACCACTCTGTCCTAAGTAAAAATTTTTTACTGTACTTTTAAATACAGATAAATGAATAAATCTTCTTGGACCTGGAAGAGAGGGGAGAGGACACAGGGCAAGACACACAGGTGAAAGCAGAGAGTCACAATTTACTCACAAGAGGAACTACTGTGGGAACCAGTGCCTTGAGAGCAAAAAGCTGAACTGAGCATTGGAGTGAGATTTATCTCTAGGAGCTCAACCAGGTCTGCACAGTAAATGTAAGAGGAAAATCTTGTGATTCCATCAGGAGAGAAGAGGAACCATTCTGAAATCTATCAGAGCACTCTGTATTTCTTAACAAAGCCTGCCCTCATGAGAAACTAGCCAACCAGACAGTACCCTGCTAAGGTATCCTCAGAGCCTGTTAATCAAGGGGAAGAGAAATGGCCAACATTGGCCTCCTGTAGCCTTCCACCTGGAGGAAGGAAATAAACCATTCTGACTCTAGTCATCTTGTCCCAATTTATAGGGGGAAAAAACACTGAGAAACACTGTTTAAATTCACAACCCAGAGACACAGCTTCACCAAAAGCCTGAGACCTGATCAGATGACCACAGAATGCTTCCCTCCCTCCACATCTAACCACCACATTGCTAAAGGCCTATTTGTAGCAACCTCTGTTACCCAGAACATGTCTGGCTATCAAAAAAAAATTACAAGAGGGGCACCTGTGTGACTCAGTTGGTTAAGCATCCAACTTCCATTCAGGTTATGATCTTACAGTTTGTGATTTTGAGCCGCACATCAGGCTCTGTGCTGACAGCTCAGAGCTGAGAGCCTACTTCATAGTCTGTGTTTCCCTCTGTCTCTGCCCCTCCCCCACTCATTCTCTCTCTCTCTCTCTCTCTCTCTCTCTCTCTCTCTCTCTCTCTCTCAAATAAACATTAAAATTTTTTCAAGATAGAATTACCAAACAAACAAAAAGGTGAAACGGAATCTGAAGAGACAGAGCAAAACTCAGAATCAGATTTGGTAGAGATATAAGAATAATAAGACTAGGAATTTAAATCAACTATGATGAAAACGTTGGAGATCAAAACCACAGTAACCAAAATGGTGAATAACTTTGCTGGGCTCATTAGTAGACTGGACACAGTTAAGAAAAGGATCAATGAGACTGAAGACAGAGCAAAACAACAACAACCAAAAAAAAGAAATCAAAAAATGAAAAAGAGAACAAAGAGCAACAATAACAAAAAGAGGTCACAGCCGAATATGTACATAAGGTCTCTGTGACAACCACTACAAAAAGTGTAACTTACATGTGATGGGACCATCAGAAGAAGAAAGAGAGAAAGGAAGGGAAGAGATATTTGAAGCAATGACTGAGTAGTTTCCCCAAATTAGACACCAAACCAGAAGTCCAGGGAGCTCAGAGATTCAGAATAGATGCAAGCAAAAACTATACCTAGGAATACAATTTTAAGGTACAGAACATTACAATTAAAGAAAAAATATCTTGAAAGAAGGCTGAATCAGAAAGACACATCACATACAGAAGATCAAAGATTAAGAATCACCTCTGATTTCTTAGAAATCACACCTGCTAAAAGTCAGCACCCATCTACTGTAAGGACGCAGGTCCGATCCGGCCCTCCCCACCGGGCCTTCCCAGCCTTCCTGGAGCCGGTGGCTGCGCACTGCCTGGTGGAAATGCGCACCTGCACGGGGGTGGGGGGGGTGGTCCCCCGTGGGCCTCAGGTCCTATCCAGCCTTCCCCTGTACTTAAAGGGGAAGGCGACGGCTTCTCCTGAAAGGGCGCACCTTAAGGAGGGACAACTCCTGCGGCTCCCAATCAGGAGAGGCCAGCCGATACCTTTGACCTTTCTAGAGGCGGGCCTAGTCACGCCCCATGTGGGGCATCCTGGGCCCACTCTGATTGGTCAACACTCCAACTATTGTGACTGGCTCCCACAACTGCCAGTATTGATGGGGGGCAGGGATTGGATCACTGTACACCTGTCATCATTTCCTGTAACTCCCCCTCCCAAAGGCATAAAAGGCCCTGCCCTGCCTTTGTTCAGGGCTCTCTCCACGTGGCCAGCAGGTAGGCTGGAGACTGTGAGCCCGAGCTTAAGCTTGTAATAAAGGCCCTTTGCTTTTACAGGCATGACTTGGTCTCCCTAGCAGTCTCTGGTGCTTGTTTTGGGGCGATTTGGGGCAATTTTACAAACTTGGGCGCAACACTACCAGGCACCAATATTGCAAATCAGGAGATTTCCATGAGTGGAGGTCTTAACTGACAGAGAATTTCCCTCTGATTTTGGGACTTACTCACCTATTGTTTACAAAAAAAGTGGAACTACTTAAAGACTTTCGTGGCGAACAAATAAACAAGAAAATGCACCCGCATGTGAATTTCTGTCACTGCCCTATTGGAAAAATCAGTTGGGAACATTTCTTACTAATAAATACAAAACAGGAATCTATTTTAAGATACACTGTGTCACAGTATAAAGTCTAAAGGAAAATAAGACAGTGTCAGGGGCGCCTGGGTGGCTCAGTTGGTTAAGCGTCCAACTTCAGCTCAAATCATGATCTCACAGCTTGTGGGTTTGAACCCCACATCAGGCAGAGCGTGGAGCCTGCTTCCGATTCTGTGTCTCCCTCTCTCTCTGCTCCTCCCATATTCATACTCTGTCCCTCTCTGCCTCTCAAAAATAAAAGTTTTAAAAAATTTAAAAAAAAAAGTGCCATAAGAGGGAAATACTGAGTGGCTCTAAATGGCACCGTCTCTAATCATCCCATAGGGTGAGTTCCTGAGTGGAGGTAACACTATATGAAAAGCAAGTAGTTAATCCATGTGACTATGGCAGGAAGAGAATTGTAGGCAGAATACATGAGCAGATCAGAACGGCAGTAACTAGAGCTAGAGGTAGACAGTTGGCTTGAATATATTTGCATATACTTGGAGAAGGACCTTAGAGCAATTCAGGAAATTTATAATTATCACTTGCTTCCTGCTGCTCTGCCAATCCCCGTTCAATAGCATCATGAATGTTTACGAATGTTTACAGATTTGACACATGTCATATAATGAAGATGCAGGATAGAGACATGTTAAGCCAAAGTCTCACTGGGAAGAAATTATTGATCTTTCTAGATAAATATACATTTCCCTTTGGTTCACGTTAAACCCAAATTTTAACATCTTAGTAAAACGGTATTGGGAAATGTCACAAAACTGACAACTAACAAAATTAATCTTTCATAATGTAGGACTTAGCTCTCTTACATTTGGAAATCTGTGCTGCAGAATAGAAATACCAGACATAAATGTTGCAACATCATTTGTAGGAAGAATAAAAGGAAATGAGCCAAAGCTGTATCAGTATTAGTAGGGGAAGCATACATTCTTTCTATGAAACCCTGTGCTACATCCACTATAAAATGTTGTTTAATATAAATATGTTTAAGATAATATTTAGTTTACTTTTCACATTGCATAATTTGAATTGTGTCCTCGAGTTTAGCAATTTTTATTTTATCATTTCAAAGTGTTTAATAAGGAAGAAACATACCACCTTGTATAAAAATTCCAGACTCTGGGGGTGAGGGGTGAGGGATGAGGGAAAATCCAGATCCTCAGAGGGAAAAAGTGTGAGATGGAAGCACAGAGTTGCTAAGACTCTCTCGTTTTACTTAGGTTTTGACAACGATTTCATTCATCAGTACGTAGAAGTGTTTCATGAAACCAGAGAACTGTTAGACTGGAGAAATCGCCTTACCAGAAGCCACTGCGTCCATCTGCCTAAGTGGATTGACCTATGGACCCACTCATTCATCATTGATTCAAGTTTTGACACAGACTGCAGCTTTGCAAAAGTAAATTTTAGTTACAAAATTAACGCATTTGTTGCAAAACAAGTCCATCATCTCAGATGAGCATGGATCACCCCCACCCCCTGAGGCTCCTTTCAATATCATGTTACTAAAGTAGCCAATGTTAACCGTTTGGCCAATAAGTTTGCACACGTCCCTCTATGATCATCTGCGAATGCACATGCCAATGTATTTTACACATTAGGTAGATTTTACCCCCACCCTTTTTACCTTTATTTTAAATGTTGGGGAGGGGGTGGTCAACCAGAAGACCCGACCTCTGGTTGATCTGTGAGCTGGACCCTGGCAACTGAAGGCTCCTCACCCCAACCCTGCCCTTGGAATGTGCATTCTGCCTGCCTTCTCTGCTCCCAAAAGCTGCGCCAAGGACACAGCCTTAGACAGTGATGCATTCTTGGGCATCTCTGGACGGCATATGTGATTGAACCCAGTTAAAGCCTCTACATGATCTTTAAAGACTTGGCAGGTGGCAGGACAGCTGTGCCCTCACTGCTGCACCCAGGTAAGTTCTCTTGTCTGTTAAACCTGTCACCTCCTATTCTGGAGTGGCCTGCTTCTCTCTTTGGTCTCTCCCTGCCTTTTGTGATGGGAGCTGGTTACTGATTTGGGTGTAAACTCCCTAGGAAGTTGCCAACCCACCCGAACTGTGATCAGTTCTACAGATGAATGTTCAACTTGATTTTTTATCTAAGCTGTCAATGGTTGTATCAGGATATTTCCTCCAAACCAAAGCATTAGTATATAATTTACTTTCTTAATAAGTACCTGTGCAGCACTTGAGAGAAAGAATGTACGTTTCTCCTAATGGTACAAATGGAGGTAGTTTCCTTTTATCTGCCCTACAAATGATGTTGCAACATTTATGTCTGATGTTTATGTTTCCACAGCACAGATTTCCAAATGTAAGAGATCCAGGTCAAAGATTATGTGAATCTTAACATAAATCATTAAAATTACTTTCTGAAAATGTGCTATTGTAGCTAAGTGTAATATTAGGGTCTATATCCCTTGGTAACCTTGCCAGAATTGCACAAATCAGTGTAATGTCTGCTGACCTGACAAATGAAAAAGAAACATTGCCTTTTCATTTTGATTTCATATGTTCCAGCAATTGAGAAGTTGAACAATTTTTAACATATTTATATTTTTGACCATTTATATTTCCAGCTCACCCAGCAATTTGTTGGTCTGTTTCTCTACTGTGTGTAATACACATGTACATATAGGTTCACGACTTTAAAATTCTTTTTAAGTTTATTTATTTATTTTGAGAGAGAAAAGAGAGGGTACTGAGGAGGGGAAGCGAGAGAGGGAGAATCTCAAGTAGGTTCCATGCTGTTAGCACATAGCCTGATGCAGGGTGTGAACTTATGGACCCCGAGGAGTTTACTTTAATGTCCCATTGGGACATTAACTCATTGTGAATCACCTGCTTTGCAAAAGCCCTCTCATTTTCCATGATTCGACTTAACGAGCTCTATGAAATCTTTATTAATGAACATCATTGACCTATCCCTTATAATATTTGCTTTTCTAATCTGGAATAAATGTCTTCCCACATAGGAGAATATATAGGGGCTCCTGGGTGACTCAGTCGGTTGAGCAGCCAGCTTCGGCTCAGGTCAGATCTCACGTTTGTGGGTTCGAGCCCCCCGTCAGGCTCTGTGCAGACAGCTAGCTCAGAGCCTGGAGCCTGCTTCAGATTCTGTGTCTCCCTCTCTCTCTGCCCCTCTCCCTCTCATGCTCTGTCTCTCTCTGTATCAAAAATAAATAAAACATTAAAAAATTTAAAAAAAAAATAAAAATAAAAAAATAAAATAGAATGAGCCACATAGGAGAATATATAAATATTCCTCTGTACTTTCTTTTGGTAAGTGCTACATTTATAAATTTAATTTATCCATAAATTATTTTGTAATGGAGAAGACTAAAGAAAAAATATATAAGCAGTCTATAGATAACTTAGTAAATACTCAGGAATTAAAGGCAACTTATAATTCTCAGTGCAGTCTTCTTTTTACACACGTTGTAAGCCAACATCTGTGGTTCAACACAACAGAGTTCTAATTACCAAAACTGCTAGAGAAATTTTTTTCTTTCAAACTTCTTCCTGCCTCAATGTATAGTTTACATTTGGATGCCTCAGTCAGATTACGTATCTGATATTTTATGTCAACTCAGGTCATGTCCTCGGGGTCCATAAGTTCACACTCTGCATCAGGCTCTGTGCTAACAGCATGGAACCTACTTGAGATTCTCCCTCTCTCGCTTCCCCTCCTCAGTACCCTCTCTTTTCTCTCTCAAAATAAATAAATAAACTTAAAAAAAATTTTAAGTGGGTAGTACAAAGCCATTTTACCCTTTTCTTAGGTGAAAAGAAGTGTGCTCAAGTTCAAGTACACAAACTGGCACAAAACTGTCTACGAGTTCATTTTGTTTTTAATCACACCTCAAAAGTAAACATTTAGTAACAATTGTGTGTAAATGTTTTATTACTACTTCAAGGGCTTTAGCAATTGATCAATGTCCTCCATGTTTATTATATGTGGTTACTTCCAGGGTAATCACTGACTGACTCTATTAATTATGTGTTATCCATCATCAGAGGGTTCTATACTTTCTGTGCTTTATATTGTTTATTAACAAAATAATAGAGGAAAATTGACTAAAATCTTAGATCAGCATTGGTTGGGCAATTTCATTTAAAATTATTGAGAATAATTTTATATATTATAATAACATGTTCCATTAGCCAAACTCATAGCCCTGAAAATTAAACTTTGAATGACCATCCCCAATCAGCCTGTATAATCTTTCAGCTACCTGCTTCCGGCAAAAAACTCATCTTAAGCTACTCCCCATATTTTAACACTCTTAATACATGGTTGAGTTAAAGACTTTGGGTTGTTACATTCTTTTCTTCAGTTAGGATTTACCTTAAAGAGTTGTAAATATAAAATGTTGGTAAATCTTTTAGCAGAGAACAGGCTTCATAGCAGATCTTCCATAAATGATATTAATACGATGCTGCCAATAATTAAAAACCTTTGTAGCTTATTTCATCGGAGGATGATGACGATGATGATGACCATGTTGATGATACTAATGAAGCCTAGGAAAGTAACAGCAAATATTTGGGTATCAACCTGAAATAATCACAATGGAATAGTAAATTTTTTGAAGCTAGAACAAACTCAACAAACTGCTGATTACACTCCCAGCAGTTAACTGAAATGCAAAGAGCAAATTACTCTGATTTTTAAATTATTGTTTTCATTGATGACACCACACAGTGTTGCAGATTTCAGACCATTGTTTCATTACTGATACACATATCCACATTGCTTGTGGACATTTTTGAAATGCTTGCTAGAGACTCTTGCTAGAGATTTCTGTGTCAGGTCTCTAGAAACAAACTGGTCTTTTCCTGCCACATAAGCCTCGGACATTAGAATATAAGTAATAACAGAGCATTTCCCCCCCTGATAGAAGGAAGGTCTAGAAATTTGTAGTCTTATCCCTTGACACTGTGAAATATGAGCTGAAATGAGGTCCCTTATGTCCAGGGGTTTATAAATGAAGCCAGGAGGCCATGAAGGAGATGGGCCTTTGTGTGTCCTCACCAGTGAAACATTCAACTCTTGAACTGGGCCAAACCACAAATATTCCAAGGTCTCAGCCTAAACACCTGCAACTTGCTACACTAGGACACTTTGCTTAGTGACAGCCTTAGCAACCAGTTATATTCAGGTTAAGATTAGTTTTCTGCCGCCAACACCAATCAAAACTCTTTGTAAACAACAAATGCAAGCAATCCCTTCTGTCTTATAAAAATCTGTTGGCTTTTGTTCTCTGAGAGGACACAGTGTGGTTGTTACCCAAATCTGTGCTCCTGGAATTACAGTTCTGACACCCCCAAATAAACGCTTGGTCTTATTTAACTTTGCCTCTTTCCTTGGTCAACACCAAGTTTGTGGGTTAAATAAAAGACTTCTACATCTTTGAAAAACGCTTTCTTCAGAGAGTGGATTTATTTTTGAAGGTGCTCAGGGAAACTGTGTGAAACTTCAAACCACGGAAAGGCTAACTTGGCCTTGACTTGATCTGTGGAACTGCAGCAAAGTATTTGGGCAGAGTGCAGTTCTCTACCCGGGAAAGCAGGCTGGGTAGATAAGAGATCAGTGGTCATGAGTTCTTTGCATTTGTAAAGGAAGTTTCTTCTGAATTTTATTTTTAACTTATGTCACTTGAGATCCAGACCTCTTTTTTGTTGTTGTTCTTTATTGTTTTTAATTTTTAATTTTATTTTAATTTTATTTTTTATTATGAGGTATAATTGACATATAATATTACATTAGTTTCAGGTGTACAATACATTATGTGAACATTCGATACATTATTCAATGCCCACCATGATAAATGTTGTCACCATCTGTCACCATACACTGTGGACTAAATTTTTTATACTGCACTTCATTTTTTTCCCCACAGGAAAATGTCTTTATCTTATAAATTTCTGAAAAGAAAAAAGAAAAAGAAAAATATGTTACCCAGAATCCTACCATCCAAGGACAAGCAATAATAACATTCCAAGCCAATTTTCTTTCCGTTTTTTTATTCTGCCAAGTTACTTTTTCACAATTATAACTCTTTAACCCATATTTAGTTCACATTATGTATTCTTACTCTTTTCTTTTCAATTCAAGCATAATTGATATGCATACTTTCTTAGTGTCAGGTGTACATTATAATGATACCAGAAATAGAATAAGAAAGAAGCTGAATTCACAACCTCTGCAAGGTTCCTGCATAAAAGTCAGGACTCTGATAGGGAAGGAGCTGGACACTGAGAACTGGGATTAAGCCTTCTGATGTGTTTGAGATATTCCATTTCTCCAAAGCTTCTGACCCTGCAGAAGGGGCCCTCCCCCTTGCTGGAGAGACCAACCTTCCTCTGCCTGAGACCATAAAGAACGCTCACCTGAGTGAGGTGTGGCACAAGATAATAAGTGTTTTTCTCAAGATCTTGTCCCACCTCCCCTTTTAGCTTTTAGACCTAAAACAAAGACAAAGCTCAGAATGGTTTGTTCTGATGACTAAGGAGAATTAGCCTTTATTCACCAAAAGAGTTACAGGGCTTGGCTAACAAGTACCATCTAGAACTGGAAAACATGATATACAGCTTGAAGGTAGTGTGCTTAGGGAGGGAGGAACATAAAGCTGGACAAGAAAGAATTTACTCATGTAGAACTCCAGTGACTCAAAAATTACCCTGTAGGCAAGATATTAGGAACAGATCCTAATGTACTATTGGAATGGCCCCTTGAGCCTTGGAAAAACTGACAGCTTACAGTAAGTGAGGTAGAGATACCATTATTGCCATGGGAGATTATTAAAGAAGGGGCCCAAAGTCTCAGAGGTGTTAGGATGGTTGAAAGGATTTACGTTATAAGTAAATAGATATGATGATGGTGATGTAATCAGATATCCATTAGAGAAGGTATCAGGTGACTATGTTCCCCAAGAGATCACTTCTTCCACCAAAGCAATAAAGAAAGGCACTAATAAGAGGGACTCCAGCTGGAGGAAAGCCAGTGGTATGAGATGTTGTCATGCACCTAGGCTTCCTAGAGCAAATGAGAATGATCAGATTCCAGAACACTTGAATAAAGAAATTAGTGCCACCACCAAAGACAGAGGATGCAGCGAAAGTAATCCTATTATCTCTCTATTTAAGTCAGCAGTCTGGCCATCCAGATAGCAGGTGGCTCTTAGGGCATGACTGTAGACTGCTTAAAGTTCAACCAAGTAGTAGCCCATCGCAGCTCCATACCTTACATGGGATCGTTTACAAGGTCTCCCATACATGGTCCGCAGTTAATGACTTGGGAAATGTATTCGTTTCTATTCTGATTGGAATGGAGGATGAGAAACAGTTTACATTCATATGACAGGAACAACAATATTCATTGTCAAGTTTTCCCCAAGGCTATAGTAACTTGCCTGCCCTCCTTACTGTAGTCTCCAGGTATGTGGCCTCCTACCTACTACGCTTAGTGGATACTAATTGTAATGTCTACCTATGTTGATAATATCGTGGTCATAGAGCAGGTTACAAGAGCAGACGCTGGAACTTTGGAGGCCTTGGTAAAACACCTGTGCTCCAGAGGGTGGGAGACACAACACAAACACACAAAGACCTATTAGGATTCAGGAACTTGAAATGTTGGGTGAGTTTTGACAGATCTAGTGGTAAGGGGTATGCTAGAATACCCCATCCAAAGTAAAAGTCATGAAGAAAGACTCAAAGGGTCTTAGTAGGACTCTTTGGGATTGGAAGCAACATATTCCACAGCAAGGAATACCTCTCCAGCGTGAGTACCAAATGACACAGAAGGCTGTAGGCATTACGTGGGATACAGAACAGGAGAGGCTCTGCAGCGGGTCCGGGTACAGTACAAGCAACCCTGCCCCTTGGGCCACACGATACAACAGGATCTGCAAGAAATGTGATGGTCACGGGACAACAAGCAACACAGAGCTCATTACAAACCTCCGGGCGGGATATTGCTGGTCCTGGGCTTCAGAGCCGGTGTATACCATTGGCAAAAAGGAATGCTCTGGCTTTTGGGAAAGAGCTCCTGGTCTGTCTATGTACCCTAATAACGAGGGAAGTCTTGCCCAGAAGCCACCATATAAGCGTGTATCCAGGACTGCCCTAATGCCCTGGGTCCCATCAGATACTCCAATAAACAAAGTAGATGGGCAAAGTATCAATCTATTATAAGATGAAAATGGCCCATCCTAATGGATCCCAAGTAGGACCTGAAGGATGGTAAGCTGCAATTCAAATGTGTATGAATAAAGCCTCCCCTTTCTTACCTCCAATGTAACTACCATTGAAGTAATCAATTTCAATAACCTGTTGTGCATCCTTTATAGTTCTCCCTATCCTCATTTACACCAGCATATACATGCCCATTTTATTATATACCTTTTTTACATACTTTTCTGGCATATGGAACCCCATTTCTATGAATTGCCTGTTCATTTGTTTGCCCATTTATCAAGTTTCTTTTTCTTTGAATTTTTTACTGTTCTCCCATTTATTAAGGATATTACTTCATTGTTTGGCACATATGCAAAAACATTTTATCTTGTTTTATTATTTCCCTTTTAATATTGTTTATGGTATTCTGTTTGGTTTTATTGTCTGTATAAAATAGTTTTCAAATATCCATAATTGTACTTATATTCACCTAAGTTTATTTCCAGTATAGTTTCACATTAGTGTTCTCAATCCATCTCTATATTTTTTGGAAACTCTCATCATGTCACAGACAACAAGATGGGGCAGAAACATAGTTGAGAACTAGTCCATTTTTCAAATCATCTATGACTCGGCAGAGCACAGTCTCACATGCAGCTTCTGATTTCTGCATCGGAGATCTCCTTCCTACACAGCCTGCACCAACATCTATGGTACAACACAGCAGAGTTCTATGTTACCAAAATCACTAGAGAATCTTTCCTTTCAAACTTCCTCCTGAATGCGTTTTGTACCTCCTTGTTCCTCAGGCTGTAGATGAGGGGGTTCAACATGGGGATCACCACAGTATAAAACAGAGAAATCACTTTATTGATATCCAGGGAGGGACTGGAGCCTGGCTGAACATAGATGAAGAAAAGAGTCCCATACAGGAGGAGACAACTGCCAGGTGAGAAGAGCAGGTGGAGAAAGCTTTCTGCCTCCCATCCGTGGTCTGGATCTTCAAGATGGCCACCAGGATACAAACATAGACCAAGATGATTAGGCCGCTGAACACTACGACAGCTCCAGCCAAGATGAAGAGCACTAATTTATTGATCCAGGTGTCTGCACATGCTAGGGAAAGCAGTGGTGAAATGTCACAGAAGAAGTGATTGATGATATAAGTCCCACAGAAGGGTAAGCAGAAAGTGAGATTTGTATGAGTCATGGTGCTTATGAGAGCCATGGCATAAGGCCCTGCCACCAGCTGCACACAGACCCTCTGGGACATAATGAGTATACAACAAGGGCTTACAGATGGCCATCTACCGGTCATATGCCATGGAAGCCAGGAGGAAACATTCAGATACCATTCAGAAATATTTAATTATCAAAAAGAAACCAGAGAACCACCTCTGTGGTTCAAACTCATGAAGCCCATGAAAACCCATGTAAGAGATACCTTTTTTCTCTGCAAAGATATCACACAGCATCTTGGGGACAATGAAAGAAGAGGAACAAATATCTACAAAGGACAAGTGGCTGAGAAAAAAGTACATAGGAGTGTGGAATCTGAGATTAGTCCATGTAAGAATGATCATCCCTATGTTACCCCCCAGGGTGACAAGACAGACAACGAGAAGCAGAACAAAAAGGACAATCTGCTGATGGAGAATATCTCTGGGACCCAAGAAAAGAAATCCAATCACTTCTGTCTGATTCTAATCTTCCATTGTCCAGTTGTAATCTGTTATCGAAGGAAAAACAATTTTAATAATAAAAATCAATTATTAACAGTTAGAAATAATATTTTAAAAAGACATACTATCCTAATCAGGTCTATAACAGGCAGTTATGGAAATATTGTTGAATTGGAAGACAATATTTCCATGTACTAAGTTTGGGAATTGTGCAAAGATACTCTGTAAACTTGCACAAGTCACCCTCGATCACTTTGGATTAAGTACTCTCTCCCATAAAAGAAAAAAAAAAAGAGTCCATCTATATTGTCTAAATCTCCCTCAAGTTCTAGAATTGTATTTGAAAATGAGAATTACTCTCCACATTTCATCTCACTGTGTTATAGGATAAAAAAACTCACTTAGGAATACCTTCACTGGGAGGACTGCAAAATCTCACCAATGTGATAATCAGCACTTAACGTTAGACATCTGGGAAAGACTAAGCTGGAGAGTTCCTGTTCTTATTGAAGGATCAGTATTATTCTAATATTGTTAGGACACAGTTCATAGATGGGCTTATCAGTTTATTCTCTACTTGGACTGATAACGGGATGTGGAAAGGATAACCTACACAATTAGCAAGCCAGTTATTCATATAAAGGAGTATGATGTCATGGAAGAAATGGAAATATCTTGCCTTTGAGAACAGGTGATCTGGTAAATGTTGGATAGCAAAGTGGAAATGTGATGACAAGTGTATAGATAATTGAGCATCTGTTGCACCCAAATAAGATATTATTATTTTATGTGGTTCCTATACATTATATAAGTTACTTTTAAGATACTTACCCTGTAAAATGTCAAACAATATTATCATAATAAGAAATAAAAAATATCAAATGCAGAATACTTTATACAGGGAGCACCATGAAGAAAATATTACATTTTGTCTCATTAGTTCAGGAAGAAAATATTAAATGTTTCCGAAGGTGACAATAACTGTGTAGGATAATTTATATGAAAAGGATCTGGTTTTAAATATCATTTATTATCACTCCAATTAGTGTCCTCTTTAAATAGAATGAAAACAATATACTACTTGTATTACATAATAAGCATATGTGAAGCTTGATCTATTATATAAACAGTGATTGTACTCAGTTTGATTATTTTATCATTATCATGATTATTTGCTCAATGTATACCAGTAAGTTTTCAGTAGTCACAAAGACAATTCTAAGCTGATGCTAGGAGCATCAGCTATGGTATAAATGTCTTCATTTATGCCAGTGCAAATATACTAATATAGGTATGTGAGGATTAGGGGCTAGTATAGAGAGTCTGCTTCTAATTTTGGTACAACTACTCTTTCCTTTTTTCTTTTTCTTTCTTTCTTTCTTTCTTTCTTTCTTTTTTTCTTTCTTTCTTTTTCTCTTTCTTCCTTCCTTCCTTCCTTCTTTCCTTCCTTTTCTTTCTTTCTTATTTGTTTACTTATTTGAATATAAGTCATTTTGAGTCTTCTATAAGACAAGGAGGATGATCTCTATGCTCTTTCATACCTACATTCTGTGATCTTATAAATCCTCATGGACATTGAAGTATCTCTGTATTATACAAAAATAAACAGGAAAGTCCAGTTTTAAAAAAGTCACACAAACCAATTGTTTAGTCTCTGAGAATGTGAGCAAAATGCCAAAGTTTGCGCTCTTTAGGGAGTCTGAACATGGAAGGTTATTTTCCTGACATTCAAATTTATCCTGATGTTTCTCCACTAAATTTCAAAAACTTCATAAAATCCAAAATTCTATGTATTCACTTGTTTAAGAATATCCTTCATGTAGCTCCTTTAACTGCTTTGAAGAAAATTATCATTTTCTAGAAGAATGGAACACTCAACTTCCTTTATGGCGGTACCAAAAAAGTAATGTAGACACTACATAAAGGAATCATGGAAGATGTGTGAGAAGGTTAAAAAGATAAAATTTAAAAAATAAGGTACAACAAGGGTGGCTCAGTCTGTTAAGTGTCCAACTCTTGATTTCAGCTCAGATCATGATCTCATGGTTAATGATTTGAAGCCCAGCATCAGGACCTGCACTGACAGAGCAGACTACTTGAGATTCTCTTTCCCTTTCGCTCTCTGCCCCTCCCTAACTCATTCTCTCTAAATAAATAAATAAATAAATAAATAAATAAATAAGTGAAAACTTAAAAACTAAAAAGAAACTATAAATTCTAAATATTTATGCAAAAGATGATTACTAAGGAAAAAAGGAAAATCTAACACAAATATTTGATATTTCTGAAAAGATAGATGTCATATGTAAAAAATTTACTAAAGCCTAAGATTATCTGTATTATGGAGTAAAAGTGCACAATATGTCTTAAGGAATAAAATTCTAGTAACGTGGCTGGACTTTATTTTTCTTAATTGAAGTAGAAAACAAACCAATCTCAAAATGCTCCACAATTTCATTCCACCCTACATTCATTACAGTGAATACTCTTATAAATGGACCCAAGATTTGGCAGCTGTGGAAATTATAGGAAATGGTGATATGACAATGTAATAGAGTCAATAATGACATTAATATGATTAATAATAATATAGTAACCTAATTAACACAAACTTGAAATGAAAGAAAACATAGTTTTACAGGTTCTTTTGCCAACCAATCTCTTCATCTCAGCATAGAGAGTTAGTAAATAGTGGTTAAATGTGGTAAGCATAGTGTTTTATATGTAGGTATATTCTGAGACATAGGAAATTTGCCACTAAAAGTATTAAAGATAATAATATAGCCTATCAAGATCAGCCTATGGTAGGAAAATAAAAAATGTAAATATAGGAAAAGTCCCATGTTAACTAATTAACTAATATTAACATCTTTTATACTGATATAGTTTTAAAAACAATAATTCAAGAAAGTTTATTATATGCAATTCTAAATATTCACTTCAGAAACTATAAAAATGAATTATGCCACTTTCAAATTATTAGAATACATGTATTTATGTTACAGATGCCTCAAAACATGAAAAGTCATACTCTAAAGTAAAAATACTATTTAAAGTAATATTAAAAGAAGAAAGCCTTAAGAATGGAATGGCACAGTTAACATGAAACCTATTTACTGTTGCAGCATTAGTAGTTAAAATAGCAAAAGATTGGAAATAACTTTTTATCAATATTGAAAGGTTAACTAAATAATTTTTAAATGAGTTGGATCTATGTGTTTTGAAGTGACCCAATTACCTATAAAATATTCAACTTAAAAAATCAAGGGGCGGGGGTGGAGCCAAGATGGTGGAGAGGAAGGGAGCTCTGTAAACTCCGTCCGCACCGTTTATCGAAGTGAGAAGGATATTACACTCATCTGCGAGAGTGGAAGGAGAAAATACGAACTCCAGAAGGAATAGAACCTCAAGGATACCTGAGTGAGTGGGGGCGAACAAGGGGAGATCCGAGGATGGGCCAGCCCGGGACGGGCAGGGGAGGTAAGATCCCCAGCCCAACATGACGCAAGTGCGAGGCGCCTGGGAGACAAAGGGAAGAGACAGAGTCAGAACGCGCTCATAGAACTGTCTCTGGGGAAGAGGTATAGAAAGCTTGGCCGCGCTTGGAGACAGAAACCCACTCCATAGATAACTGCTGGGCAGCGGCGCGCAAGAGAAGGAATAGCCCCCAGCCCTAAGCCATCTCAGTGGGGAATCAGAGGCGTCTGTGGCTGTGAGAAGCAGCTGCTCTGGAGAGGCGCGCTCCCCGGCGGGAAGCAGCCCGAGCAGCAACTCTGCCAGGTGCGAGCAATTCGAACTTGGTTTTGGGAACAGGACCACGGACCG
>NC_043710.1:12682264-12683990 GCF_006229205.1 Suricata suricatta | reverse complement strand
AAAAAAAAAAAAGAACAGAGCTGAGAACTGAGGTCCGATAAGGACAGTCCATCCTATTTCCCTACAGTGTATGGAAAGTAGAAGTTGTCTATTCAGTTAGGAATAGAAATAGACACTTGGGTGCAACAGATGTGCCTCAGGCAGTTTACAAAAGGCTTGATGGGGCTTCTGGCCAAGCAGCACAAAGCTGGGCTCATAGTTCCGCAGAGTGCCAGTCCTTAGAGAGTCAGTTTACTGTCATCTTTGTCATGAAAGTTTCCCCTGTGCCCAGATTGCTATCATCACCCAGGCACTGAACTCTTTGATATACTCGCTGGACCCTTCTCACTGCAGACATCCCAAGGGCATATAATAAACCGTATGACAAGTCACTGTTCTGTTCTAGATAGAAGCCCCCTTCAGGGGTAGGTCTATACTGGAATAAGCTCTGTATCCCCCTCCCTATGCTGCCTAGTGTAATTATTTGTACAAGAAAAAACGCACTAAAATATGTATTGTCAGGTGCTACCTAGATAAGCTTTATCGCATAGTAATGTCCACTGAACCAGGAAGAAAAGGTAAGAGTGGGATACGTAAACAGTCGAGGAAGTCAGGAACAAATGAATGTACGACTGGTGTTCTGGTGTATAAAATGAGAATAATAACAATGTCTGCTTTGTAGAATAATGATGATCTAATGAGAAAACTTGTAAAACTTTTAGAACATTTTCTGTCAAATAGAAATTTGTCAGTAATCATTAGCTACCATTATAATTATTTAGAAAAATAGACGAAGAAAAACCAGAACCGGAATAAATATTTTTAAAAAATATTTGACCTCATATTCAACGATATGTGTCCTTAAATCAGAACTTCCGAAGATCAAACCCCATCTCTGTCATTTGCCAAGTAGTTTGCTTGCTGTTGCTTTGCCAGCTTCCTCATTTGTAAGTGGATATAATTATCTGTCCTCAGTAATTCAATGCATCTAAAGTATTTCATAAACGTCATTTGTAAGCTCAATAAATATTTGGTTATCATAATCTATTTTTTTAGCTGTTTTGCAAGTGAGAAAGCCAAGACCCAAAGCAGCTGGGAATTTGGCACTAGAATCCAAGTTTCCTGAATCCCACCCAAGTGGGGAAAAACACACACACACATTAAAAAGTCTGCTAAGATTTCAAAACAAGTCATAACTAGAGTCTAGACCCAACCATATTAAGAATCCACAGAAGCAACTTTCTAAACCTGGCCAATGACAAGAAAAGACCAATAGGTGGCAGTATATTCATGTACAAAGAGGTTGGTTGTATTGATTGCCAGTCTCTTCAAATGCTTTTCCTCACCTGACGCAAAAATCACAGCAGAAAATCTAAACTCAACCATTAATATGTTGCCCACACCACAGTGTCTATTTTGCCTCTGTAAGCTTCAGACATCCCTAATTATGAATCTGCTACTGAATGAGAACAGAATTTCCCACAGCAGGATTCCTGAAATTCTTATTGTTAATGAATTTATCTGTTGAGGCAAGCTTTTTCGAAACTTAAAGAACATCACTGCATCTAAGGTTTACTCATGGTAACTCTAAGGTTTACCTGGTGCTTACTAATAAGGAATATAACCTTATGTTTTGCAGGCAGTTCATGGGGTAACAAGCAGTTCATGGGGATAACATTAAGATACCTCACTGCTACCTCCATAGCCCCTTCCTTCTATAAAATAAGATATTTGAAATAAAAAGATA
>NC_043710.1:12680532-12682164 GCF_006229205.1 Suricata suricatta | reverse complement strand
GTATATTCGGATAATTGAATGATATCTGAAAAATACCAAGGTCCATTGGAGAAATATATCCCAAAGAGGAACAAATTTGATGTAATATTGTCTATGTGAAATAAATTGACAAATGAAAATGTTATAATCACACATCTAGCTTCCAATTCAAAGATGACTTATGAATGGTCCCTGGCTCAGCCCCTCCCTTTCATTAGCCAAAAAAAAAAAGTGAAAGGTGATTGATCTCACTAGTTTCACACAAAGCACTGCCCTTCCCAGTCAAGTATACTTGGGGATTTATTTATTCATGATTAGATAAAACACTTAGCAGAAGGACACTTTTTAGAGATCACTGGAGAGCCTTCTTATTTTACAAATAAGAAAATAAAGGTCTTGCACATACATTGTAACTTATGGTCATGTAACTATTTGATGAGAGTGCCAGGCTCACCATAGAAGACACTGATACTGTGCTAGAAATGACCTCAATAAAAATAATATTGAGGTTTCTTTGGGGGTAAAATTGACCCCAACTCAAACAAGTGAGTGTTCACTGACTTTTCCAGGTTCCAAGATGGATTCATGGCCACAGTAATCTACATGATATCATTTCAAGTTTGTGGAAAATCCCTGGTGCCCCATTTAACAACATTTGCAAACACCTGATCATTTGACTCACCTACATTCTGGCAATGTCTGACATGCTGTGATTTAAATAACATTAGTTTAGCTTAAGGTCTTATCCACCTGTTACATTTGGAATGCAAATGCACCTGGGAGATATATCACCAGTCAGTCAACATTCAGTAACGCTTCAAAGTGAAAGAACTCCTTTCTTCTAAAGAGTTATTTGTTAATTCATTGATGTCTTTGATCATGCATTTAATGAGTACCTGCTCCTATAAAAGATGGTGCCAAGAGCTGGTGGATTTTATGGAAATGAGTAAGAGAGGATTGCTGTCTTCACAGATTTCACAGTCTATCAGGAAAAAAGGGACTTAATAAGATGTGACATGTCACAGCAGTCTTGTGAAAACATACTCTTGCTGCCACAGAAAACTGAGAACTAATTTCATTTAAGGGGAATCAGTAGAAGAAAATTAGGAAGGTTTCCTAGAGCAATCCACAGAAGGTTTTGATGAAGGAATGTTAGAGAAAAATATGAGTGCATTCAGGATCAAAGAGGGATAGGAAAAAAACAGTGTGAATGGAAGAGAAGAGAAAATCAGGTCTTTGGGTTACCCAAAGGCTGACTTTAACCCATACATCCTTGTCCAGCTAAACTTAACATTTGCTCTAGACATGAGCTGAGAAAAAAAAAAATATATATATATATATGTATATATATATTTTTTTTTTTACTGCATCGTGTTCCAGAGTGAATACAAGACTAACATAAAGCACCAATTATGCAGGGTTAGATAATTGAGATGACTCATGAGACACCAGTATAACAGGAGAAAGAAAGCCCAGGCGAACACCAGAGAAATCCAGGACTTCCATACACTGATGGCAGGATGCTTCCTCAATCACATAGGATGCACTTTTGCATCTGAATCATGAAATACTAAGATTTATGCAGGATACCTTGGGCTCAGGAGAGTCACAGTCCTCTTCAATTAGTTGGTTTCTATCCCTCTGCTTACACAG
>NC_043710.1:12645772-12680432 GCF_006229205.1 Suricata suricatta | reverse complement strand
GTCTCTTAATTGGCTTTTCTGCTTACACCTTTCTTTCTCAGTACTGGAGTTGAATCTCAGATTAGCAACCACATGATTCTTTAAGAGAAGAATTCATACCAGGTCACTCCTCTGCTCAAGACGGCAGTGGCTCCCATATCATCTAGAATAAAACCAAAAGCCCTTTCCATTTTCATGGTCCTTTACCTCTCCTACCTCATTTGCAATTTCTTTTCTCCTGACTCCTGACTTTCCAGCCCCACTGATCTTCCTGTTCCTCCAACACATACCAGATACAGTCCTATCTTCCACCTGGAAGTCTCTTCTTCCAGATATCCATATGACTCCTTCAATTTTTGCTTAAATTTCATTCATTCATGAGGTGTTTCCTGACCAGATCGTCTTCAAATGCACCCCCACACTCCTTCTTTTCTCCTTCATTGCTTTGACTGCAACAATCATCACCAGTTAAAGTACTATCTATTTTGCTTAGTTATTTTACTTACTATCTGACACTGATTTTTTTAATATAAGCTTCATGAGGGTGGGTATTTTTTCTTTTTTCTCCTGCTAACACCCCAACTCCCACTCCCTTGCTTTTTTCCTAGTATCTACAATAGCACATATCCTGAAATTATGAATTTAATTTGTAATTAAATTTGTAATTTGACTCTGAGGTTCATAACTCTGGGTCAAAACTAGGTGTTCCTCCCCAGCCAATATCCAGTATCCAAAGACCTTCGCAGCTGGCTAATTCACCTATGTAGAGACAAGCTCATCTATATAGGCATATGTCAGAAGTTGGGTCATGGCTACTGAGGTTTTGCAGTCCTTTTTGTGAAAGCTTGAGTCCACTGGCCCTGGAGGTCTCCTTGGGATACTAATCAAATCCTTCTCCAAGAACTGGTTACTCCCCAGGATCTCATAGTGAACTTGAGTTTTCAACACTTCTCCTCTGTTCAACTCTGTACACTTGAGGCAGTTAACATGGAGAGAGATGTGATATGATAGGATGGAGGGTAGCGGGTGCTTTCAGAGGCTCAACAGCAGGAGAGGTTGGAGATAGTTTGCTCTGAACACTTAAGGATACAGACCCCATCTAAGTATCCCAGTACCTACAGATTCAATCAGTAGGTATCCAGAGCCTTTACAGACCCTCTGCACCTCTTCTTGTAACCCATGCCATCAACACCATCAAGACCAGAGTGAGAACTTGAAGACAAACACGTCCATGGTACCATTCGCATGGAAAGGAGAAGAGACCCAGCAATCACTAGCTGAAGAAGCCAGCAGCTATCAGAGGATGAGAAAGCAACCAGATTGGTAGGAAAGTTACCATAGAGACCAGGATGTCAGAAGACAAGACAAGTTCCCACAGGTGATTCCAAGAGATTCCTCCCATGCCATTCACCATACAGTCTCCTGGGCTCCCTTTCCCCATACTTTAAGATAAGGCCAACCTGGAGAGAAGCAGAAGAATGAGACAACTGAAAGACAAGACCCTAAGAGGTTGGTTCAGTAGTGTTTGACAGATTGATCTCAACCAGAGTGGCACCTGCTACTCAGCAGCATGTTACATACTACTTAAAATGAAATCAACTACAAAACAAAAAAAATTCAAAATACAGATTATTTGTATGTGTAAGCGCAATATAAATGGATTTCCCCCCTGCTGCATTTGTCACTTACAATCCAACACCCCAGTCCAGATTCCTCAAAGGGATCCTGATGGATTTATCTGTCTGGGTTCTCTCTGCCAGGCTAGCCTCTCCAATCCTGAGGATTGGATACTACCCAGGCCGTCATGCATTTAATCATTCATTTTTCTTTCAAGTATTAGAATTAATGAGGGTAGCTGAGACATAGAAAGAGGAATCAATTTAGAGAGAAAAGAGCTGTGCTAGCCTCAGAGTCATTAATGCTACCTGCACTGTAACTTGGGCAATACATTCACTTCTCTGAGTCTGTTTCCATATCTGTAAAATAAGCCTAATACACCCAGCTTTGAACTACTGGCCTTTGTATTAAATTAAAAGGTAAATATGAATGAGATTGGTGCATTTCAAAGTGCTCTGTAAACTTAGGACGTTGTTATTATGGATACTAAAGTACCATCAGTTGATTGCCCAAGTAAGCCATTACACGGTGCACATTTGAACGAGACACATTCCCTGCCTGGAGCTTTTTACAATCTAATGCAGTCACTCCTTAAGTTCATCAGACATACCCTCTGGGCCTTGCTCTGGCTTATCAGAAACTGTTCACTTCATGCTGAGAAGGGAAATTTAGACTGAGGCTTGGTTCCAGCGTTTTCTCCTGAAATGAGTTACGTGATTGTGTCCAATTCCCTGATTCCTGATCCAGTGCCTGCTCAAAATGCTGTTTGCTCACACACTGGGTGAGCAAGAAATAAGACACAGATATGCACACACAAGTGCAGAGGGGCTGAAATGACTCTGCCTCTCCAAACCCCCACCTTGAACATCTCTGATAAGCTCTCAAGCACAAAGGAAAATTTTTAAAGATTTCCTTGCATAATGTTTGTAATATTGTATACAAATCCCCCAGATTATTGACTTCATTAATTCAGCCTGTATCCGTGTAATGAGAAATTGAAGTAACCAACCAAATAACGAACACCTAAAATCTTGCTAATGCAGGACCCGGAATTAGTCAGAGAAGCTGGTAACACTGGGCAAAGTGGTTGGAAACTAATTCACCTCTTCTCTCCACGTTGCTAAAAGTACACACACACATACAACCACAAGATGTATACATAATGTTATATTAACATATGTTGAGCAAGAAGAATCTGTAAAACAATCAAAAGTGTTTCTTTTGAGTTTAGGGATTGCAATCTGGGAGATGCAGAGAGGCCAGAAATTGAAAGTGTGCCCTGGATTGCAAGTGGTGAGTGCTGGCTTAAGAAAGGCAAAAGCCACAAGGTTACATGACTTGCTTTGAAGGAATAAGATTGGGGCTGACAGGGTTAAGATGATTCTCTAAGACACGACTGGCCATTTAGTGAACAGATGCTATATTATCTCTGTTTCAGTCCAAATTGGAAGAACGAGTTCCAGGAGGTGGTCGAGGTGGGGTTGACAAGCTGCTGCTGACAAAATTCACAAGCCCGTGGTTTTTCAAAAATGGAAGGAGGGTAAAGTGCATCCATTCTGCCTTCTCAGTTTCTTCCCCACCCTATTCTGAATGGCGCTCATAGCAATGCTTCCTCATGTTAGAAGCTTTTTTCATACATAATATACTTATTGTATTTTATCATTTTATATTAATTTGTTTTTAATGATATTTAATTAATATTAATTTTATCATTATTATACATTAAACATGAGATAAAAGGACATAGGACTCATCATGTTTGGGCATGAAGGAGAAGTATCCAAAGGAAAAAAATAGGGGTGCCTGGGTGGCTCAGTCAGTTAAGCGTCCGACTTCAGCTCAGGTCATGATCTCATGGTTCTTGGGTTCGAGCCCCTGTCGGGCTCTGTGCTGACAGCTCAGAGCCTGGAGCCTGCTTCAGATTCTGTGTCTCCCTCTCTCTCTGACCCTCCACCACTCGTGCCCTGTTTCTGTCTCAGTAATAAATAAGATGGGATTCTGTGTCTCCCTCTCTCTCTCTGACTCTCCTTTGCTCGCGCTCTCAAAAATAAATTAAAAACTTTTTTTAAATTTTTTAAAGGAAAAAAGCATGAATTAGAAATAATTTAACTTACACTGCTGCACACACCTTGTATTTAAGGGTATAACTTCCTTATGCCACTCTAAATACCTCTCTACAAAACCCCCGCGGGGGCGGAGCGGAGGCGGGGGCCGGGGGAGGGGGTGTTAAAAAATCAGTTTTCACAAACATATACACACAGAGAAACAAGATGTATGTATAGATGGGGGTTTTCCCCTCTCCTGCCTCCATACCCAAGGTGAAATCAAGTTCAAAGATAGTACTTTTCTTAAGGAGGAAAAAACAACAGAAAAAAACAGACACCAAGCTTTCTCTGCAGAGATTTTGCAGGAGATACTTAAGCTCCCTCTCTCTGATAAGATATGCAAACTAATTATGAGCAATTATCTGACACAAGCATACAAGCAGCTGCAGGCCCGCTCTCACTCGACAGGACCCGGGCTTTGGTTTCTGTCTGTTAGGGAATAAAATCAGAGTGAGATTATAATGGGGCTGGGAGAACACCAAAAGTCTAGTTAAATATGAGGAGTCAGTCAATTCAGGGAGCAGGAGAGTGGCCTGCTTTTATAAAATCTGTTAATTTTATTTAATTCTTACTCCAAATGCTATTCATATAGTTAAATCTTGCTGTGACAGTTAAACAAAGAGGGGTGTTCTCATGAGCCAGTTTTTGGCTGTAGAGGAGGGGCGGAAATGCCCAGCATGGCCTGATCCCTGATATGTAGCCCATGAAAGAAATGGCTAAAATTGGGGCAATTGGGTGACTCAGTCAGTTGAGCATCCGACTTTGACTCAGATCATGATATCACAGTTCGTGGGTTCGAGCCCCACATTGGGCTCTGTGCAGGCCTGTGCTCTGTGCAGACGGTTAGCTCAGAGCCTGGAGCCTGCTTCTGATTATGTGTCTCTTTATCTCTCTGCTCCTCCCCTGTTCACACTCTGTCTCTCTCTGTCTCTCAAAAATAAATAAACGTAAAAAAAATTTTTAATAGTTTATTGTCACATTGGTTTCTATATAACACCCAGTGCTTCTCCCCACAAGTGCCCCCCTCCATGACCATCACCCTCTCCTTCCCTCCCCCTCCACCTTCAGTCCATGGTTCGTTTTCAGTAGTCAGTTGTCTCCCTTGATATGTGTCCCTCACTCTCCCCCACTCTCTTTAAAAAAATTTTTAAAGAAAGAAAAAAAAATGGCTAAAATGCATCTTGCATTGGGTTCAAACATTCTTTCATTCGGAAAGTATCTTAGACAAGAGACATGGCTGTGGGTTTGGGGGGTTCAACACCTGATTGTTAAATAAACAAGTAAAAAGAGAGAAAGAGAGAAGTTTAGCTGAGGATAAGAAGTTATGAGAAAACAAAACTGAGAAATAGTCTAGAGGCCAATGAGCAGAACAAAGAGAAGGCTTTTCTGAGGAGGAGACTTAGAACAGAGTGTGCAATGATCAAGGACAAGGCCAGTGACAGCACATGCCACACAGAAGGCACACAGGGTGTGTCCTGAATCAAGAATAATCTTGATTTGTGGGAACCACTGAAAAAAGATGCTACGTAAATGCTGGTTTTCCCCATTTTATAGCTGAGAAATTTGAGTTTAAACAACTGGCCCAAAGTTCTTTACAAATATGTTCCACTTCTGGGGATTCTTTTAATATTATTTTTCCATTTTGGATAGGCAAATTATGAAAGTGTCGTTTATATTGAAACAATATAAAACCACATTCATTTGGACATCTTGCTTCCCCTTCTTCCCTGTGTGCACCAACCCATCCCTCAACCCTACTACCCAGTGCTAACTAAAAAGGTTTGGTTTTGGTGTTGTATCTTTCAAGTGTTAATGCAGATACAAGCAAATACATTTTCATATTCCTATCTTCCTACATCATCCCCAAACAATAGATACTACATAAACCATACTGCTTTTCTATTTCATTTAAAAAATATATTCTAGAGGCTGTTACGTGATTACGTAGAGAGTTGCCCATTTTGCCATAACCGCTACCTTATATGAGAAACAACCATTTATGTAATGTTGAACCTTTGATAGAAATCTAGATTGTTCCTCGCTCTTGGCTAGTACAAACAATGAATAATCTTGTGCATATTTGTGTGGAATAAGCTGGTCAGAGTATTGCTAAAAGTTGCCATTTGACTTCCACTGGAGTAATAGATTTGTACTCCTATCAGTACCTCACAGAATGTTCTCAAAACTCCTTAGGAGAGTGTTTTGTAAACTTTTGGATTTTTGCCCATGTGAAAAGTGAGAAATGTTATCTCTCTGTTGGTCTTAATTCATAGAAGTTCTCTTGATTTTAAGAAATGAAGCTTTTGTCTGAGACATGAGATGCAAAATTTTTCTCAATTTATCACTTGGTTTTTCATTTTACTTATGGTGGTTCTTTTTCTTGCCATAAGGCTTATTTTTTTTCTTATATTTTGCCCTTTATTTTTTTAAATAGACATGCACTATATCTTTTTTTTTTAATGCTTTTTATTTACTTTTGAGAGGCAGAGAAAGGCAGTGTGAGCAGGTTAGGGTCAGAGAGAGAGGGAGATACAGAATCTGAAGCAGGCTCCAGGCTCTGAGCTAGCCGTCAGCACAGAACCCGATGCAGGGCTCAAACCCACGAACCGTGAGATCATGACCTGAGCCGAAGCTGGACGCTTAACTGACTGAGCCACCCAGGCACCCCAATATTTTGTCCTTTAAGGTGATTAAATTTATCAATCCTTTTTTATGGCATGTGAGTGTTATAGTTAAAAAAGTAGCTTACCAACTCAGGATTATAAAGAATTCACCCCTGCATTCTACAAACACCATTTTGGCTTTGTTTTTTATATTATTCCATCAGGTGGAGTTTACCCCTGTATGTGGTAGTGAGGTATGAATCTAACTTCTAGGAGCTGGGATATAAATTCAGACCTATTGAATCTGTCTGGTTGTACCCTAAAGCTGGGAAGTGGCCTCTAAGAGAAATCTACAAAAACTCCAAAACATGGATCTGACACAATGAGGTTGGTGGTCCAAGTGTCCCAAGTTTTTGCAGGGTTCTTGGCAGTCTATTTTGGGATACCCTGTTCCTTTCCATCCTGTTCTAAGGGCTAGAGCCCACATGACTGGACTCTACGAAAGAAATCACTAAGGAAGGGACTGAACAACTGCTTTGTCAAAAGAAGACAGCCTTCTTCTATGTAAAATGTAGGTTCGTGTTGATGTGCTTGTGAGTCAAGTTCACTTTCTATCAGGAAACCCGGATCTTAGTCCTACCTTGGGCCCTTCCTAGCTATGGGTTTTGGACAATCCGCTTCATTTCCCTTTGGTCTAAGTTACATCAAGTAAAGGAGAAGGAGTTTGGGCCATTTGTGCTTTGTCTCCATTTACCCAGGGTGGGGTACATTCCACGACCTCCAGGTGATGCCTGAAAACAAGATAGTACCAAATTCTATATATACTCTGTTTTTTCCTATACTTACATACTTATAATAAAGCTTAATCCATAAATTAGACACAGTAAGAGATTAACAATACTAATAATATAAATAGAACAACTATAGCAATATACTGTAATGAAAGTTATGTGAATGTGGTGACTCCCGCTCTTTCTTTTTCTCTCCCTCAAAATACCTTATTGTACTGTACTCAGCCTCTTTTTGTGATAATATGAGATGGTAAAAGGCCTACCTGATGAGATGAATGGAGGTGAATGACGTAGACATTGTGATGTGGTATTAGGCTACTATTGACCCTCTGATAATACATCAGAAAGAGAATCATCTGATTCTTGACTATCTTGACCATAAGTAACTGAAAGTACCAACATGATACTGCAGATGGGTGGGGAATGGGGTAAATGGCTACTGTATTAGTAAGTTACTTACAGTCTGCTGTGGGTTGGCCAGAACTTGAGTCCAAGGGGATATCTACTGTTGTGTCGATTTCTCAATATGGTGATAACAATAAAATAATAAGCATTTATTGCATACCAGTTGCTCACAATTCTAAGCACTTTACACGTATAAAAGTACTTAATCCTCAATAGCACTGGGAGGTAGACACTGTAATTATTCTTGTTTTGTGGATGAAGAAAGTGAGGCACAATGCTCCAAAAGCCACCCACAGGGAAAACTGTGACAGAAGGAAAAGCAACAGAAGGAGAACATGGCAATCAATCAATTGCCCAAAGGAAGAAGAAATTTGAGATGTCTAAGGCATTGAGAGAAAGCCACCATGTATAGAATGTAGCTTCAGCTTTCTAGTAAAGTCAGGAGCATGAAAGTGATAAGTAACTCAGTGTGGAACTTCTGCCTGGAAACTCATACATCACTATGATGAGCTTAAAGAAACTTGTGAGACCATCTAATAATCTGCAATGCCCACTAGAGTTCTGACAATGACCGATAGAGCCCCAGAGACTGGGGACAGGGAAGTTTATACAGAGGCCAAGTAAGATTCAAGCTTCTTACTGAAGCCTTACTTACATTGCAAGATTCATGTATCTATTTTATGTCTTGAATTCCTCACAAGGACTTACTTGAACCAAGGGCTCTATCACTGGGTAAGTTGTAAACCCCAACCTTACCCTTTGATCTGAAGGACATTGAAGCTCAAAAAGAGTAAATGGCTGTCCCAAAGTCTCAATTAGATAGAAACACACCCTTGCAAGAAGTCCAACCTTCTGGTCCCCATGCCAAGGCTCTTTCCAGCAGGCCATATCTCACCCATTTCTAATCATCAGTAAGTTTTCTTTAAGACATTTTATGTTCTTTTCAGATGCACTGTCACTGTATCGTCACCAATTTATATCTTCTACCCAGCTACTGAGAAAAGCAGAAATATGTACAACCTGTTCAAGATAATAAATGCTCCATTTGTCACAGTGGAAGTTGAGAATGAGAAAAGTGAATCTTTAGCAGCTGTGAATTCTACCAACTGGAGGTGCTATTAGGAATATTACTTCTTGATAACTCAACAAAAGAGTCGAGGAAGGGTGCATGTGGTTGTGATGAAAAGGCTAGGAGATGTCATCTTCCTTCCCCCTCCACTCCCAACATCTTTTGCCTTTTTCAAATCCTCAGTAATCTCAGCTTAAGCCATTGCACAAACTATCAATTGTTCTCTCTGCCTCCAGACTTTCCCCATTCCAGTCTGCCATCCACAGTCTTGCCCAATCCATCATCTTTCAAGTAAAGCTCTTATAAAAACATGCTCCTCCACACACAATCTCTCCAATAAATAAAATTAGAAAAATCCCAGAATCTCTAAGAATTTATGGAACCAATCCTCTAAATTTGGCATTCAAAGCCTTTTGCAAACCAAACCTTTTGCAATAATTCCCATTTTGTCTCCAAATCCTGCTTTCATTCATGCTGTGACACAGAAAGTTTGAGTGTCCTCTATCCCCACACTGTGCTCTTTATTTTTGCAAACATAGATCTTTGCTTATCACCTCTGCCCACGTTCTCCCCCTGAGCACTGCCGTTGGACAGCTTCTCTGTGTTTCATGGTCTACTTCCACAAGATTTCTGTTATGAAGGTTTCTTTGTTTATAGCAAGCAAATGAGAATTCTTCCAACTTTGGCTTACCATGCTGGATGTTATGCCACTTTAATAGCAGTTCTAATATGCTGTCTTGTATTATCATTATTTGTGAATTATTTTGTTTCCTTTATATATTTTAAGGGCATAACTAATCCATTGGTCTTGGTATCTCCTATAGGGTCTCACACAATGCAAGGCACAGTGAATGTTTGGCATGCTATTTGGTGAAAGGACAGGACTGGGAGATCCTCAATATTCCATTCTGCTAGTTTAGTATTCCATCTCCCCAGCCCACGGACAATAGGCCAGAATTTGAAGAGAAATTTGTTTATGAAATATTCAAAGTCTCTGCCCAAACAGAGGGGGAAATATGGAGGGCCACTAGGATGCAGTTTGTCCATAAACAGACATCCAATAAAGTTAGTTATAGCCAGATGACACTGTGACAAAATAGAAAGAGTTTCAGCTGGTGCCATTTGGAGCCATGTCCCCATCATGGTCAAGTCATTTTCCAGCTGTGTAACTTTGAGCTAATTCCTAACAGTTCTGAATCTTTCTTGAAAAACTAGGCTAAAGGCCAGTTGTGCAGACTGCCTGAGAAAGAGTAATTAGCACTTTGGAACATATACTTCTTCCATAAAAAGTGACAATAGTTACAAGAATCAGAAAATCAACTGCAGAGCTGAATATTTACTACTAAAATCATTCTGCGCAGGCCTGAAACAGCCATTTGCAGCAGGAAATGCTCTTAGAAACCCAAAGTTTGGCTCTTTATCTTATCATCTGAAGAGTTTATTAGGCCTTAAAAATGACCTTTCCCCCTTTTGTCAGGCTTTGCAATTGTCATCAGATCTAAAGATGATGCAGGTGACACCAGACTGTGAACAGCACATCCAAAAAAAAAACAAAACAAAACAAAACACCTGGAATGAAAGACCTGAGGACACCTCTAATGAGAGTGGGAGAGAACAATCAAGGACAATGCTTAACTGACTCCCAAGGCCCTGCCCTGCTAAGCTGGGAAGGGAGCCGGGGATTAACTGAGACTTGCCCCATCCATCACAGAGAATATATGACAGAGGAGAATGTGAACATCTCTGAGTCTTTGTTATCCACTGACCCATTCGTTCACTCTGTCATCAAGTACTGAGCACTGGGTAGTGTCAGGTTTGAAAATGCAGAAATGAAAATGGGTCATCCCCCAAATAATTCACAGTCTCATGGTGGAAAGAGACAACAACAAAAGTGCAGTCGAGATACAACAGAAGCGACAATCACACTGTGCTTGAGGGACAGGAGAACCCAAAGGAGTTTCAGCTCCTACGAGGTGGATCATAAAAGTGCTGCTTAACCTGGGTTTTGAAGGATTAACAGGAGTCCCCAAGGAGGCATGCTGGTGTGCACAAGCATGCACAGTGTCCCCTTTGTGAGTCCACTCATAGTCTAGTGCAGAAGCACAGGAAATGCAAAAGGGGAACAGATGATAAACCAGTGATGGGCAGGGGTCACACATTCACCCTTTCCCGTGGATCCTCTAAGAATGTCTCGTTAAATGTTGAGAAAGTCCAAAGTTTTAGGTGGATTTTCTACTGCATGCTGTTCAAAAGTCAACTATATCATCATACAGAGGTTGGGGCAGTTCCATTAGGCAGAGATGATGGAGAGATAATTTGATACATTTTACCCACACTTCCCTGAAGGCAATTGATGAACTTCAGTGCATGAACACTGCACCATTCATTTGAGTTGTTTGAAGTTTTCTTCTGTTTACTGTCTGAAGTTTGGCTATGTTCAGATAGGTCGGCCATTGTAGTTATCCTTTCAATATTCATTCATGAAACATTTATTAGGCATCAGTTTGGTCCTGGTCCTGAGGATAAGAAAGAAGCCTAGCATTGTTCCTCTTGGAACTCATAGTTTCACGAGGTAGGCAAACATATAGACACATAACGATAATTATAGTGTGATAGAGGCATGTAAGTACTTGGTAAGTACCAAGGAAACATGAGACAGTTAGAAATCTTCACAGATTTCCCTTAAGGGGTCCTAACTGACACAGAAGAACTTTCCAGGTCAGGTAGTGTGAGGAGGCTCCTAAACAAAGCATTTGACAAAAATGGAGTGAAGGTCTGTGTGGCAGAAGGGAGTTTCATGGTTGAGAGGTGCAGTAGTCACTGTGGCTAAGTTGGTCACTGTGTAAGTGATTTCCCAGCCCTACCACTTAGGAGCTGTGTTAAAAATGGCAAGTTACTAGAACTTCCCATAATTACCACATAGGATTATTGTGAGAATTAACTTTTCCTCTGCATGTGAAGTGCTCAGAATAGTGCTGGCATGACTTGGATGCATAATAAATGTTTTATTACCATTATCATCATCATTGCAATTACCATTGTAATTTCAAGCAAATGTGCAAGTCCTCGGTGTGTTTCTTTTACCTTGGAAAGGAGAGCCCATTTTGTTTATCATTGTATCACAATGATCGTTACTTAGACTTGGACTTGGCCCAAGGCATAGAAGAGTAAGTTCAGAGATCACATGCAATATTTTGTTGAGCAGGTCATGGTGGATCTTGTAGAATTAGCAAAGGAAATCCCAGTGTAACCTCACTCCCCACAAAAACACACACTTCTTTTGCATAGTTGTATACTTTGATCATGAGGTACAAATTCCACTTTGTTTGGTAAAAGACTCTTCACCGACGATAGCCCAATCACTCTCCTCTAGCCCAATCCCTACGATGAGGACTGCAAACCAGAATCCAACCATATTCTACCAGAAGAATGTTCCAAAGCATGAGCCAACCTTGAAAACATAATACCACACACCACCAACAGTGAAATTTCTACTTTAGAACTATTTCCTGTATGTTCTTAAGGCCTTTGGCTCAAGCAATGAAATCAATGTCCCTTTAGGTTTTGGTAGGAATTACAGAATTTTTTCTATTCCTTCCTCTACTTTCTCTATCTTTTTAATCAATTACCAACAGTGAGGACAGTAATATTTTGAACCAGAAAATCCAACCCAGAACCACACCATTTGCTAATTCTATTTATATTTTCTCCAGGGTTGGCCAAGGACCCCAACATTTTCATGCTTGCTTCTTCTGCTTTTTCTGCTAAAATCTGCCAGTGACTGGGAGTGGGGGTGAAGAGGAATGCAGGGTTGTGAATGCAGAGATGAAAGTCATGTTCTCTACCCGTTAGTAGGGGATCCCTGTATGATAACAAAGTCAGACAATTAAAGATAGATGCAAACAATGTAGTAGGAACCAGTACAAGACTGATATAAAACAGACACTTAACAAGTGCATGTTCAACTGATATTAGTTTATTTGTTACATGGAATCATTGAATCTAATGATATGTGACTGATTTGACATGCAAAAAGAATGGCAATTATATATAATCCAATCTAATGCAGGCCCTGATAGGATTACATATTAGACAATGTGAGAGAACAGTGAAATAGTTACATGGACCAAGGAGCTTGACTTTTGAAAGTTCAACTTTTAATATATTTTTTCTGGTCAGAAAAGCAATATATCAGAGAAGAATCTTGAATAATAAATGGAATTGTACAATCTATTTCCACAGTCACTCTTCCTATCCAATCTACCATCACCTCTTACCTAGACAAGGGCCACCAGGTCATCCTAACTGGTCTCTCCACTTGCATTTATTCTCTCCTCTTTTTTATTTTATTTCATCTTTTAAGTTTATATATTTATTTTGAGAGAGAGAGAACAAGCGGGGGGTGGGGACAGAGGGAGAGAAAGAGAATCACAAGCATGTTCTCCACCACCAGCACAAAGACCAATGGGGTTCAAAACCACAACCCATGAAAGCATATCCTGAGGTGAAACCAAAAGTCAGACTCTTAAATGACCAAGCCTCCAGATGTTAGACCTTTCCCTCCTGAAGCGAGTCACCAAGAGTGAAACCCACAGACACAAACGGAGATGGTTTATGGGTTTATTTTAGTTTGGCCAAATGGCCCCTCCCAAGTGTTGGCAAGTCCTCAGGAGAGAGCCCCACCAAGCAGAAGCTCAAGGGTTTTAAGAGCTTTGGCAAGATAAAATAAGTCACCATTTAATTAACCAATCATAGTTTACAGCATTCTATAATGATCATTCATATTTTGACACACAAATGTAAGATTTGGTAGAGACCTATCAATTTTAGAGTGCTTTGTCTTAGGGGAAATTTGAAGTGACCAATCACAGGTCCAAAGGGGAGGCGAAGCAGGAGCACAGAAGCGAGAACTTTGTGGTTAAAGGGTGAGATCTAGCAACAGTATCTTAGAAAAAAAGTTAACCTTTAAGTTATAATTTATGGGTTACATCTTAGGACTCCCAGAGCTCAATTTCCCAACCCTTGATTGTTCAGGTAGAAGGGCTGGAGAGTGAAACAATGGTTGGTAATTTTTTTCATTAGGGTCAGCTTGACCCAAGGAGGGTCTTACACAGGTGCCCCAATTTCTCCTCTGTTTCTACATAGAATCCAGATGAACGAGCTTTGAAAAACTGAAATCGGAACATGTTGCTCAGCTACTTAAAACCTCCCTAAATGATGACCAGTTATGCTTTAAATAAAACACATATTCCATCAAGGAACTGGCATTCATTACATGTTTCTCTCCATGGCACTGCTCCACTCCTCATAAGACACATCAGGCACATGGACCTTCATTTCCAGCTCTCCCCATAAGCTTCTCTTACACCCGTGGCTCAAGCCTCAGAGGAAGGTTGTTTCATTTCAAGAATAACAAAAAAAATTAAATAAACTTCAACTTCATGTCAAAATTTTATTAAATAGGAGTTGTCATTACTTATGCTGCACCAACAGAAAGCAAGAAGACACCCCTTTTTTACGAATCTAAGGGTAAAATATATTTTCCTTGAGACATTTTGAATTATGGAAGATAACTCCACTGTCTCCCTTTTGTATTCTCTTTGCTCCAATATTTGTTGATTTCAGCTTTTTGCCCAGAATCAAAATGACAAAGGGAATTTAATGAGTCTTGTAATCTTTCCCTGCCCATACTCCACCTGTCTGACCTACACTCTCATTTGGGCCTCTTTCTGATCTCTGCATGGAGGTATTGGCTGTCTAGATATCAGAACTCACATTATATCCCCCTTGCATTCTATAACATCATGTGTAGCAATGAGAATTTACAGAAAACAGGTTATGGATTCATCTCCAAACCATATGTGTGAGATGAAGACCCGACCCTCTAAGATTTTTTTTAGCTAAGTGTGTTAGGGAGAGGTGGATTACAATGATTGGCCCCAGCAAATGTAGAGTACCTGCTATATCCATGAAAAGTCCAAAGTTAGTCATTAAGGACAAAAGTCTTAACTGGCTGGTCAGGTACATTGATGGAGAAGCATGAGTCTTGGTGTCAGAGGCCTATACTTGTGTTTTCATGTCAACAGGATGTGTGGATTTAATCAGGTGCCTTTCTAAACCTGTTTCCTCATCTCTACAATGGTACCAACACCTACCTCCAAAAGCCACCTGTGGGCTGGGAAGATTAAGTGGACATAAAAGAGTTTTCTAAACTCCAAAACACTTGCTGTGATGAGGATGAGAATGAGGATGAGGATGAAGATGACAGAGTGTTTGCAGGGTTTAAGTGCTGTGCTGAACAATTTAAATACATAATTTCAATTAATCTTCAATGTATTGATGAATTCAATTCTATCAGAGTATTTATTTCACAAATGAGGTTCAGAGAAGGGATAAATTTTTGTCAAGGTCACATAGCTTATTGAACTGTGGAACTGACATCAGAACTTAGATCTATGTAGCTCCATAATTACTACTCAGCTATCATGCTGTATGACTGATCAAACAACTTTGTCTTTGGAAAGTACTTCTATTGGGCTTCATCAAGATAAAATCTTCTGCACAATGAAGGAAACAATCAGCAAAATTAAAACGTGGCCAATGAGATGGGAAAAAATGTTTACAAATGACATATCAGATAAATGGTTAGTATCCAAAATCTATAAAGAACTTATCAAACTCAACACTCAAATAAAATAAAATAAAATAACCCAGTTAAGAAATGGGCAAAAGACACAAATAGATACTTTTCCAATGAAGACATCCAGATGGCTAACAGACACATGAAAAGATTCTCAGCATCACTCATCACCAGGGAAACATAAATCAAAACCACAATGAGCTACCATCTCATATCTGTCAGAATAGCTAAAATTAACAACATAAGAAACAACAGGTGTTGGTGAGGATGTGGAGAAAGGGGAACCCTCTTGCATTGTTGGTAAGAATGCAAACTGGTGCAGCCACTCTTGAGAACAGTATGGAAGTTCCTTGAAAAATGAAAAATAAAACTACCTGGGGCACCTGGGTGGCTCAGCCGGTTAAGCATCCAACTACACTTCAGGTCATGATCTCCCAGTTTGCCGGTTTGAGCTCTGCCTTGGGCTTTATGCTGACATAAAATGGAGCCTGCTTCAGATTCTGTGTCTCCTTCTCTCTCTGCCCCTCCCCCCTCGTGCTCTGTCTCTCTCTGTCTCTCAAAAATAAGTAAATGTTTAAAAAAAATTTTTTAAACAGAACTATCCCATGATCCAGCAATTGCACTATTAGATATTTACCCAAAGGATATAAAAATACAGATTTGAATGGGTACATGTACCTCAATGTGTATAGCAGCATTATCAACCATAGCCAAACTATGGAGAGAATCCAAATGTCCATTAACTGATGAATGGACAAAGAAGATGTGATTTATGTATACAATGGAATATTACTAAGCCATCAAAAAGAATGAGATATTGCCATTTTTAATGACATGAATGGAGCTAGAATGTATTAATCTAAGTGAAATAAGTCAGAGAAAAACAAGTATCATATGATTTCACTCATGTGGAATTTAAGAAACGAAACAGATGAACATATGGAGGAGGTTGGAAAGAAGAGAAGAAAACAAACCACAAGAGACTCTTAACAATAGAGAACAAACTGAGGGTTGATAAAAGGAGGAGGGTGGGAGATGGGCTACATGGGAGAGGGGTATTAAGGAGGGCACTTGTAATGATGAGCACTGGGTGTTGTATGAAAGTGATGAGTCACTGAATTCTATTCATGAAACCAATATTACACTGTATGTTGGCTAACTGAAATTTAAATTTAAAAAATATTGATGGTGATGGTGGAGGGCACTTAAGGGGAAGAGCACTGGGTGTTGTATGGAAAACAATTTGACAATAAAATATTAAAAAAAAAAACCTAAAAAAAATAAATAAAAAATAAAAAAATAAAAAATATTGATGGAAATATATCAAAAGGACAAGACATCAGCTTTCTTTAACCATAATTGGTAAAATTTTAAAAATTAATAACAGTAATTTTTTAAAAACATGAGTACTTATTCATATAAAAATGATAGACAGATGATTGAAGGATTATGATGATGATAGATAGATAATGTCCTTATACATGAATGAAACAGATAAAACAAATGTAATAAAATTTTGACAGTTGGGGGATCTAGATGATAGGTCGATGAGTATTCATTTCTCTGTTCTTGCAAATTCTGTGTAGGCTTCATAATTTTTAAAATTCTAAATTTTTTTAATTGAAGGGGAAAACTTAACCAAGGGAGTTTGTTCTTAAATGACTGTGAACTATGGACTTCAAATACTCTAAAAATAAAATGATGTCATCCCTCTTTAAAATCAAGGGATGGAATGGTCACTGATGAATTAAATCCCACCCTGATTATTCACATTATGTTTGAAATTTAATTAACTCTTACACAGACAGTTTTCATATTCCATCTTGTCAAAAATTAAAAATTTCCACCTTAATTCCTATAAAAAGTAAATTATTTTGATATGATGCATAGTATGTATCTCCACTAGTAAGTTCCTAATGCTATGTTCAAGTCTTATATAATAGTGGTGCTGAAAATGAGCGGGGGAAATGCTTGGATTCAAAAATACCCATAAATTTATTTTAATATATATTTCCAAAACACCCCCAGAGCCTCCATACTCACATATCGTGGGAATCACCATAGTGGATTTCTGTGTCCACGCAGGAAGACCTGTCTAGATTTTGCCTACAGAGGAACTTGCTCTGGCCGTCAAATCTTCTTTCTTCGCTGGGAGGCACACTCACACATGCACGTACACACACAGGCACACACTCATACCCATGTATTTAGGGAAAGCAGCATCAAGAACTTGAGAAACACAATGCTAGTTTTCTCTTCACCTGAAGAGACATACTTATTAATCTCTGAAAGGTCTGCAGAAAGCAGGGAAGTGGGGGGAAGAATGGAGAAAAGAGAGAGAAGGAGAAAAAGAAAGGGATAGGCCAAGATGAAGGAGAAAAGGAAAAGGAGAGAAAAAACATCAAGACAATAGTAGCTGTGGGATGGCATCTGCTTTAATAAATCAGCGTGTTACAATACATCTGCCCACAAACTTGACCCCACAAATGTACGGGCAGAGTACATCAGAAGGCTGTGTTAGTACCTACAACTGTGGCCAGTGCCTCCTGGAGGCCAAATGACATTACAAGAGGTTCAGCAAACCTGGGGACCATGGCCAAGGGGCTCATGAAACCACATGGTAAACTCACACAGTCTCCAACATTGAGATGAGACTGCACTGGATATTACTGAATGGAAAGCAAACTTGCCAGGAAGAGCTAAATAAAACCATGGTGACCAGTGACATGAAGCCACTTGAAGCACGACGACCAGGGCATGCATTTACTCTTAATATTAGAGAGTAGATGCAAACTGTCTCCATTCTCGTCACCATTTTTGAGGCTTGTAATCCCTGGCACAGTATTTAATATATCCAGTCTCTCTGAATCTGATTACTTCTGCCTGAGGAATAGAGTTAATAGCATGTCTCATTCTATCCTTGTAAGAAGTAGGTAAACTGAGGTAAATAAATCTGATGGATACGTGCAAATGCTTAACAGATCTTTTTTTCATGTGTTCTGTCCATAAACGATGTATCTGGGAGACCAACTAAAGGCCCCTGGCAATCCTGAAACTCACTCCATTCTCCTGATTGTTCATTCATGTGTTTATCCATGTGCTTAACAAATATTTCATGAGGACTCTAGGCTGGACTCTATACACAGGGTAATGAACCAACCAGGCAAAATCCCTGCTCGTAACCCACCCCCTCACCCACCGGGACCTTAGAATTTAATCCCCAGCTCTGTCCCTGGCTTCCCCATCTCTTCCTAGGCTGGTGGAATGCAGATTCCTGGGTGTTCAGGCTTTCCTTCTCAGGAACCTGTCTCCTTTCTCCTTTCTCCCTGTTAGATAAGGCAGCAGTTGAGACCATGAGAGAGTCTGTGAGAAGAAGAGGCCATGCAGTCCCCTCTAGAATTGGGTCCCTGTCAGCACCAGGACCAGCCAAACAAATACCAACTGACAGGGACCAGCTGGGGGCTGGGAGTGTCTGTAACTGAGGCAGTCTTTCCTGAATGTTGGCTTTCAGACAATGAGACTCCTCAAAGCCAAAGCACCAGTAGCTAATTGGGATAGTTTTCAAACAAACTGTTGAAATAATAAAGAATTTCAGAAGAGTTGTCCTGTGAAAATGGGTGTGTGTTTCATGCAGTCACTCCATTCACACACAGCCAGGGTGTGTCCCAAGCCAAATGAACCCTCTGGAAAGCAGATCACAGCCGATGATAGCAGCTATGCTCATATGAACTTATATAATGTCAGTCCTCCAGGAGCTCAAAGTACTTTAACAGATAGGTAGGTAGATAGCAACTAATCATGGCAAGTCAACAGAAGAATTGACTCCCCTGTATTCAGTCCTACATGCTGTGTGATTCTGTGGTTAATAAGAATGGTTTCACACTAGGAACACCTGGCCAGCTCAGTCGGTTAAGCATCCAACTCTAGATTTTGGCTCAGGTCATGATCTCACACTTCCTAAGTTCGAGCCCTGCTTTGGGCTCTGCTGCTGATGGTGCAGAACTTGCTTGGGATTTTCTCTCTCTCTCTCCCTCTCTCCCTCTCTCTTTCTCTCTCTCTCTCTCTCTCTTTGCATCTTTCAAAATAAGTAAAATAAACTTAAAATATAGATGATTTTTATCTTTTTCCTAAAAAGACAGTGCTTTAGTTTTGAGGACATTACTATAAGACTGTGCTTAAGATGGCCCTTTTGTGTTAATTTGTGATATTACAGAACTGGAGAATGCTCTTAAAGAGAGACCAGTAGCCTGGAGAAGAGATTCCAAGTGCTAGAAGGTGGTTCAGAGAACCAAGCTGGTGAGAGTTTGAGGAAGAACATTCAACCTGTGTTCTCAAACTGTAATTTCTACTTTGATATGTTCTTTCACAACTTTAGATGCCGAACTGATAGATTCTTGTCTCTTGTTCTTGCCTATTTAACTAGCTTCGCACTTCCTCCAAGAAAAGAGAATTTCTGTAAAGGACCCATATCTGTCACTCACAAGTGTTTGTCAAATACTTGCTATGATTGGATAATTGCTGACTCAGTAAAGAGAATAAGACCGGTGGCTAACATTTATAGAGAATTTCACACTTGCCAGGCATTGTCTCAACCACAATATGCGAATTAGCACATTGAATCTTCACAAAAGAAAATCTATGAGGTTTTCAGTGTTATTACCATCAGACCTATTTTACAAATGGGGAAATGGAGTCATGGGAAAATTAAGGCATTGGCCCATACTCACAGCACTAGAAACAATAGTCCTGGATTTTGAATCCTGGGGGGGAAGTCTAACTCTACAAAGAAACTAAATGCTCGAGGGTTGAGGAGAGGGGAAGTGCATTTTCTTCAGTTGTTTTGATTTTAGCACCTCTCCAGGCATAGAAAAGGAAGCTTTGTCCACTCCCTATCTCCAGGCTGTCTAGCATGGCAACTTCAGAGTAATTAAATTCTCTGCAAATCTTCAACAAATTGTGAAAAGGCAAGAAAGACCTCGATGGCAGGAAGAACTTGTACCTGCTTCTGATAAGTTCCAGGAGGAGAGGTAAGGGCCCCTGGATTCTGAAGGGCCTGCATTGGTCTAACCTGCCTGACCCACGACACCACCTGAGTCTCCCAAGTAACTGAATGCCTACATTCAAGTCACAGTAACCCCTATTCTGACTTCCTATGGAGTAATGATATCAAAAAAGATTCAAATTGTCTTGGGTCACCTGGGTGGCTCAGTTGGTTAAGCGTCTGACTTCAGCTCAGGTCATGATCTCATGGTTTGTGGGTTCAAGCCCTGCATTTGGCTCTATGCTGACAGCTGGTAGCATGGTGCCTGCTTCTGATTCAGTGTCTCCTTCTCTCTGCCCTTCCTCTCTCTCTCTCAAAAATGTAAATAAACATTAAAAAAGTTAAAACATAAAAAAGACTCACATTGTTTTTAAAGATGCCAGAAAGGTCTAGAGACACAATGCCAGCCCACAGAAGCTCCTCAATGCAGGCTGGGTGCATAGATCTGTAAATACATGAATGGCTCACCCTCCTCTGGTAATAGATGCTAGGGTTTCAAGCAACTCATTGTGGGATTGACATCTCAGAATAATATCCTTAAAGGTTTACCTTCTTATAATCAAAACAATCTTGAATATTCCCACTGAGATGAGGCATTTCCCTCCTTTTCCCCAAAGAAGACTTAGACCATAATGAGCAAGATGGTTACTGAGGACTGATCCATCTGCTCTCTATGAGGCTGGGACAAGCCCCTCCAACTTTGGGGAAGATTCGGACACAGCTACATACACCCATCTTCTGACAGACTTGCATCCATTCTGAAAAGGAGTGTCTGCTGAGAACTGACTGTGCTGAGCACTTTTGTTGGGAAACAAAAGTATTATCAATACTTTCTGAGCCTTCCAGACACCTTGCACATAAAGCAGGAGCAAAGCCATGCCAATTACCTTATTTAAAGAGGCTCTGAGCCCATCTAGCAAAGGCTCATGTGCTCTCCCTCTGTGACAAGGCCAGCATAAATCATTCTAACCTGTCCGCTGAACTACAAGAGACCCCTCTGGGAAGGGTGTGTTCATGCCTATTGGTTAGGAACAGCTCCAGAGCTACTTACACCCAAACTGCTCAGAACCCAATCGTTACACCTCCCTGTGAGATGAAGTAAGAATAGTTTCTCTCCTGTTTCACAGACTGAGAAACTTGAAGGATTGCTGAAGCCCATCAATTTCAACATCTCATGTTATAGATGATGAAACAGTCCCATTGAAGGGACAAGACTTGCAGTAGTTGGGGACCAAGCTGGGATTTGGTCATCAATGTCAGAGATAGTTTCATTCTCTACTCCATACCACGTCATTCTTTATTATATACTCCTTCATTTTTTTGTCTCATTTCCTCCTCCCCCCCCCCCACAGAATTGAGTAAAACAAAAATGGAGTCCACTGGGAACAAGTCCCTCTTGAAAGAAGATAGAACAGAACTCCTAGCCTAGAAAGTCCAGATGATAGAACCTTTGTTTTGGGGGTGAAAGGGAAGAATCCAGAAGGACTTGCTTTTCATAATCAAACACCCATAGTCTCTTCTTCTGGGCCTTAATAACAATGGTCATTTTAATTACAACATGTTTTAAAAAACAAATAAAATGAAGTGAGGGCCAGACACAGGTCACTACATTCCAAAGCAAGAATAAAACATGTGCAATAAAAATAATAGCACTGCTACTTCTATCGAACATCTCCAAGTGTTATGCACTAAACTAGCTTCTTCCAATATATAAAATAATTTAATCCACTTTACAAATGCATAAGTACACTTTTTGTTCACCCCATTTTGTAGAATAAAAAAACCTGACGCACAGAGATAGTAAGAATGTTGTGCAATAATACTCAGCTTAGATATTTCCAGATCCTAGTTTCTTGTTTCTAGTATTATAAACAACCTCTCAAACTCCAAAACAAACAAGCACAAAAGCCTTAAAGGAATGAGTAGCTTTCATGCTGACTGAAATAAGTCAGGCAGAGAAGGACAGATACCGTATGTTTGCACTCATAGATCTAACAGGGGAAACTTAACAAGGGACCATAGGGAGAGGAAGGGGAAAGAGAGGTGGGGAGAGAGAGAAGACACAAATCATGATAGACTATTGAATACTGAAAATGAACCAAGGGCTGAAGGGGGAGGGAGAGAGGGAAAATGGGTGATGGTCATGCAGGGGGGGCACTTGTGGGGAGAAGCACTGGGTGTTATATGGAAACCAATTTGACAATAAATTATTATTTTTTAAAAAAGGAATGAGTAGCTATCTTTATAGTCGCCTCAATATCCAAGCGAGGATAGACAGGAAACTGACAATTACAGAAGTCCTGCTGTGCACCAGTATTTTCAATACCAACACCAATGGAGGAATGTGAAAGTCTTTGGTTATCTCTCCCAACTCTCCCCCAACACACACACACACACACACACACACACACACACACACACACACACACATTTCCCACCAGTGTGTTTGCTTTGTATAAGGTAGCAAAAGGACATTATATCAAGCTTACATAAAGGGCCATCCAACTCCCCTGAACAAGCCCCATACCTACCCCTGACAAATTTATTATCAGACTGTTGTCCTCAAACCTCAATGATTCTGAAATTCTGCAAGTAGCCTGAATGTATGTGTATAACCTACAAATATGAAATGTCCATATATCAGGTTTATGAAACTTCCATACAGAAATCATGGAAACTGCTGAGAGTTTCTGTAAATACCACAATGTTTATGTTAATGTAATCCTTAGAATAGTGCTTCTTTCACTTTACAGATAGGAAAACGAAAGCCCAGAGAAGTAAGGTGATTTGTATGATGATCTACAGCTAATACATGGTACACAGAAATATGACCCCAGGTTCATCTGGCTCCCAAACTCATACTCTTTTTTTTTTATTGGGTCCCTATTTTTTTACTGCTTTCTCTAAATTATAAAGTAACATGTATTGATTTGTAGAAAATCTGGGAAACTATTAAAAATAAAGATGAAAAAGTGTTTCAGTATCACTGTAATCTAAGCTAAAGCCAATGTTTTTACATATTTCTTTCCAATCATATACTATTCAGTAAATAGAACTTTATTAACTAATTTTTTCACTTTTAATATTGTAAACATGAGTCCATGCAATTAAAAATTCTATAAAAACTTCATTTTTAATATTTTTATAATATTCAACATATACATAGTTCATCTGCCTTCTTCCTTATTGCTGGTCATTTAGGTGATCTCTGATTTAACCATTATAAATAGTACTAGAATAAAACCCTGAGTATATAAATCTGAAACTGAATTACTGATGATTTACTTAGGACTGATTCCCAAATATGAAAGTGGAGGTTTTCTATTATTTCATGCTGCTTCTTTTTTAAAAATTAACACCCACCACACCACCACCACCACTACTTTGCCCCAGAATCTCTCCTCTGACTCATTTGTAAGCCACCGAGTCAAGTTATAGTTATATATCTCTAGATTCTGGGTTTGGAGAATACAGTGGAAAAACTCAGATATCTGGACTTAGAAAGTCTCAGTTCATGCACCAATTTACTTGTCACTGAAGTACTCTGTCATTACCTGAGATTTTCAGCCGATGTTTTCTCACCTGAAAAATGGGACACTAATAGTACCTCCCTCAAAAGATTGATCTTAGGATTAAATTACTTAAGGCATGTGACAAGGGCTTTGTAAATCATCATGAAATCTGGCAAACATCTGTTGCTATTACCTTTAGGAGTGTGACAGATTTAGACAGTTTCAAAGAAAACAGAGAAAAGCTATTTCCTAATTATTTGGTGTTTTTGATAAATTTAAACCTTTCCTTCAAAAAATATTGTTTTAAAAAATGAAAACCCTCAGGAGAAATAACAGCTGTCATATAGAATATTTCCCAAGTCCACCAAGCATTCCTGTCATCCTGGAGATTCACCAAGCATTCTCGTCATCCTGGAGATTTTGAAAGCTTTTGTTCACATGTGAAATTAAACTAAATGTCTCCATCCACAAGCATGCCAGAGAGCTGGTGAACCCAACCCCACAAACTGGCAGTGTAGGACAGCCTTGTGACCTGAGCCTCGCCCCACACACTGGGGCGTGTCACAACTTTCAGACCAACTGTGATTGCACCAAGCTCTTTACTAGGGAACATTTAATGATAAAGGAGGATGCTGCTAAGACACCAGCCAGCAGAGAGAGGGAAGGTGATCCAGCCTCTATCAGGGCAGAGAAGACCAGGACAGACAGAGAGGTGTCTGTCTGGGGATGAGCTCACTGTCAGTTTTGTGAAGAGATAATTAGGCTAAAAAGTTTTCTGTGCAGACATCCGCACTGCAATACAATAAGAAGAAAGGAAAAGTGTCATTTTTTTTTTGTTTAATCAGAGGCAAAGATTAGAAATTTTAGGAGTCAATCCAGAAATCACAGAGGTATAATGACAATGACGCTTGAAGACAAGCATCCAGGTAGTGGGAGCCTCGTTGAAGAGGGTCACCAAAACATGGGTGAGAAGTATCAAGCCAACGGGAAACCAGTGGCAAATGGGAGAGGCGAGGTCTCTGTAAAGCAGGAGTCAAATGGGAGGTGTGCCATGCCCAGAGAAAGTCTTAACATGTACAGCTGGCAGGAGATCCAGAAACATAATCAGAAGACTGATCAGTGGCTGGTGATAAATCGCAAGGTCTACAATGTTACTGGCTGGGCCCACAAGCATCCAGGGGGGAACCAAGTCCTCAACCACTATGCTGGGGAAGACGCCACGGTAAGGAACTCAAAACTCTGCCTTCTCTCTTCCAGCTGTTGGGTGGCTGGGACTTGGCTTTCTTCCCAAAAGCATTTTGAGTACGTGCTCAAACTCCACAATTGCTCTTCTCCTCCCAAACCAATTGTTCAGGATTCCTATCCAGCAAGAACATGAAACCAACAAAGCCTCAAGGCCTAGCTCCTACTTTGGGATGGGCTCAGATGCTGACACTGGATACTGTTTGTGTATTTTGGGTTTTGTTTTGTCTTAGTGTTTTGTTCTGAACTGGAGTCACTGTTTGTTTGCTGGTTTAGTATAGTTGACACACAGTATTGAGTTAGTTTCAGGTGTACAATATAGTGATTCGACAACTCTATATACTATACTATGCTCACCACAAGTGTGGTGACCATCTATCACTCTCTTTTAAGAAAAAAGTTACAAATGGGTGAGTAAAATTTGGGTAAAAATAATGTCTATGTCCAGCTAGAAATTTCTCATACTCTTATAAATGAGTGTGTATAAAAGAAAGACAGTAATTCATCTGATAGGCATCAAAATGTTGTTAATAACAGTAACACAAACCTACAATTAAGGATAGTGCTTTTCAAAGCCAAGTTACAGAATCAGCTCAGACGATGTGTTGGCAAAGATGCAGGCCTTCAACCACCTTGGAAATAACTGATAAACTCACTCAACTTGAGACAGCTGAGCTGATAAATGTTTAATTTTCTGATGATATTTATCTCTAAGAAGTTAGGAAAAAAACATGCCTCCTATCCAATGCTAGCCAACAAGTAGGAATTAATTAATAAAATAAAAACCATCAGGACTTTAGGAGAAAATATCCATGCCACCTTGGGATTCATATATTAAGGATGAAAATCTTGAGCATGTTCAACCATGTATCCCAGACTTTATGTAAGTAAATCCAAAAATGTTCAAAGAAAAGAGTCTTGCAAAGGAGGATGGTTCAAGAAGAATGGGAGGCTCCACAAGAGTTCTGACAAACGCACAACTCCATAACTACTCAGAATCTAGGAACCTTGGTTTTGCAACAACTGGATATGTGAACGTGGGAAAGTTGTTGAAATGCTCACAGCCTCAGCTTCATCTTTTGCAAAATGGAAATAACCTTACCAATCTAACAGGTTTATGGTAAATGGGACTAATGCTTGTAAAGTGTTTAACACAATGCCAAACACTCAATAAAGTTTCATTAAATTTTAACTATTATGATTTATCTCACTGGCATTCATAGCCTCAAAGGTGTGATTATTATTTCCTGTTTACCACCAGCTTAGAAATCCTAATTATATTTGATTTCATCTGATTGGGAGCAGAGGGGCCCATAGTGGAGAAGCTTCATGCTCTCTAGTGAAGGATGGCAGGACAGAAGAGACCTCTAATCAGAGGCTTACTGAACAACCTAAGAGGTGTTTTTAGGTTGTGCCCTGAAAGGCAACTGTGGACTAAAGAAAAGTATAGTCTCTGTGAGCTGAACTTCAACCCATGGCTGCACCAACACAGATGAAAGACCTTTTTTTTATTTACATGGAAACTCTCCTCCAAGCTTCCACCCTCCTCCTAAAAAGGTAATAATGATAATCTTTCCCACAAGATCATTAATTCACTCATTCATGTAGTCAGCCATTCTAAAATCCTTGTTTAACGATAATGATTAAGCATACATGTTTGGGAATAAAAAAGGATTAAGAGTACATGCTTGGGAATAAAAAGGCCTGGTTTGCACCAGAGCTCTACAACTTGCTAAGAATGTCTTGAGGAGGTTGCTGAAACTCTTGAAGCCTCAGCTTTTTTATCTAGAAAGTGTGGATACTAACACTTTCATCTTAGCCTTGTGAAAGTCAGTAGTCCTTATGGCATTTGGGACAGATTAGACACTGAAAAGATGGCAGTGCTTTGGTTTCATTATTACTTAATTCTTCTGAGATGGATTCTGATTTTCTCCAAAAAAAAGTTTCCATAAAACAAAATTGGTATGTCAAGTCCTGTTATTTCCTATCTGAGTTGTGTGATTATTTTCAAACAATATGATTTAAAACTAATGATGTAGTGCTAATTATTACAGTCTGGGCCCAGTCTTCTAATCTGATGAGAGTTTCCTGGGGAAAAGCCAGATACAAACTGTAGGTCCAAGAAGAATTGATTATATAGTTATCAGTATATCCAGATGATGGGCTATTTTGCAGTTATTAAATGAGGATGACAAAGCATTTGAGGACAAGACATGCATATGAAACAATACTTGGCCACAAGTTTCATGTAAGGCAACCATGTGTTCCAGGACCATAAGAAGAATAAATGCAATCTTGTGATATGTGTACATGTCTAGAACAAAGGGAGCAAGTTAAATGTCTTGTGTGTTGGTTGACCAATTTCTTATCTCTGAGCATTAGGCTTTAAGTAGGACACTGAGAAACTCAAGCTCTTTCTCATGATTGTCAAAGGTCAATATGACAGGTAAAGGGTGAAAAATCTTAGAGGAAATATAGAAAAGTCCATCCAGCTATTTGGAGGACTACCATGTGGAAGACAGGAGAGCTGTATGCAGTTCCAAAAGGATAGCATGGAACCAATGAAGACAAAGCTAGGGCAGGAAGAAGAGAGGATGTGCATAGAGGTGGAATGAAAATAGGATTCACATTAGGACTAAACACCCAGCCAGAATGGGCATCCCAGCTTAGCCACTTTCTTTTTAGGATAATATTGGCACATAGTAAGTGCTCAGTTAGTGTCAATGACTATCATGGCATGAGGAGGAGAGAATGAAAGGAGAGGAGAAGTATAGACAGAGAAAGAACAGAAAGGGGAAGGAGAGAAAGGATGTTGAAATCTGAGCCATGTCTTCCTCTTCTTCCTCTTATTCCACTACACATAATGACACTTCCCTAAGTCAGCATCCCTCCTCACCCCCAATCACCACAACAAAACCAACCAGGATTTCTAAGCTGTTGTTGAAAGGAAAGTAATAATCAGGAATAGTAGTTACATCTTCTCTGGGTTGTCAACATTTCTTAAGTAATCTGGTCCTCACTGGAACAATGATCAAAGTAGAAAATAGGTGGAGAAGTAGAGAGAGGGGAGAGTAGAGTAATGGAGTAGTGGAGTAGTGGAGAATAAGTGGAGAACTAGATAAAAGTAGAGAGTAGAAGAGAAAAGAGTGCTGAGGTTCTAACAGGTAAAGATGAGCCATGAGGAAATGCTTTCTTTCAGAAAGGCCAGTCTGGCACTTAAGTGATGGTTGAACTGAAGAAGAGTCAGCCAAAATTAAGGAGGGAGCCCAAGTAATATGTTAAAGACCTGAACAAGGCATTGACCACAGGAATGGAAAAGAGGGGGCAGCTGCAAGGATGTCTAGAAGACATAATTTATAAGATGTGGTAAGTGATTGAGTAATCAGGGAGAAACAGTCTGACTGACTTGTGCGTATGTGACATAGGGAATTAGATGGTTATATCCATGACAGAATAGGGAAGCCAGGAGGATGAGCAAGTTTGGGAGGGAGAGCAGAGAGAAAGAGAACTGGGGTGGGAGTTCAGCAGAAAGTATCACAGAAAAAAATCTTGGTATAGGGAAGAGCTTTGAAATGATGAAAATTCTCAAACAATAAAATGAGTTGCTGTGGAAAAATAACCCTCTGCTTATTCCTGTGTATGAAGGGGAATCTGGGTGACTTCAAGTGAACACTCTCCATTCCAAAAAGGTTTCCTCCCAAATAAAGGGCAGAGAAAGTATTCTCCTTACAAACTGACCAATTTACTACAAGCAATCTGGAGAAAGTACAACGCTGGATTTCAGTATATGCTACAAAACTACAGATGAATGGATAAAGAAAATGTGATACACACACACACACAACATGGAATACAATTCATCCATAAAATATAATGAAATCTTGCCATTTGCCCCAATATGGATGGACCCAGAAGGCATTATGCTAACTGAAATATGTCAGACAGAGAAAGATAAATGCCATATGCTGTTACTTATGTGTGGAACCTAAAAAAGAAAACAAAGAACCAAGGTCATAAATACAGAAAATGGATTGGTGGCTACCAGAGGCAGGAGGTATGCAGTAGGAGAAAAGGGTGAATAAGTTCAAAAGTATAAACCTTCAGTTACAATAAATAAATCATGGGGATATAATGTACAGCACTGTGACTATAGTTAATAATACTGTGTTGCATATTTGAAAATTATTGAGAGATTAAATCTTAAAAGTTATCATCACAAGAGAGAAAAATTTGGTAACCATGTAAGATGACAGATGTTAACCAGATTAATTGTGGTGATTATTTTGCAATGCATACAAATATCAAATCATTCTGTTGTACGTCTGAAGCCAATATAATGCTATATGAATATTATACTAAATTTTAAAAAGAAACACAAAAAGACCAGTAGAGAAGGGACAAGTACACAGCTTCATTAAAATATAATTTGAAAAGCTATAGAAGCTAGAGGAGCCCAGAGGAAATAGTAAATAACTTTCCTGAGTTAGGGGGAAGCAATTTTTAATCTGAATCTTGAAGGGTGAGGAGAAGTTTTTATAGAGAGAAAATGGAGGAAGGCAGTCAAGACCAAGGAAACAGTATATGCAAAACCTCAGAACAATAGACAGGCATGGAATGTTTATTGAATGAGGAGAGATAAGGTCTGGTGGACAAGATGGTTCATGAAGGGTAATGGTGAAAGGTAAGCCTGGAGAAGTCAGTCGGAGCCAGAGGCAAACAGATTCAAGGGATTAAGACCTAATGTGCAGAGACATCATTACTATCTGCCCAGCAGATACATATTGATTTTAGCATCATCCCAAACAATCTGGCATCACTTCTCTCTTAAGAGGCCTTTCACAAAAGGAACTATGCATGTTATGAGTGGAATAAACTTTTATAGCTTCATGGCTTTAAAATCACATAGGCTTTAGTTCAAACCCTGGTTCTCCTATCTACCTATTTATTGTGGCATTTTGGACAAGATGTTTCTCTCCTCTGAGACTTGGTATCTTTATCTTTACAGAAGAAGCAATGGAATATCACAGATACAAAGTGATATTCAATGCTTACGGGTTGGTTATCAGTTGGCCCATGGAGTCTCTTGTACACAGGAAATAATTAACAGATATTAGAACTATCTCCTCTTCCTTTAGTTTTACCCACTCTCCTTCCTTCAGCAGGAAATATACTTGCCCAAGAGTGTTGTAACATAGCCTGTTTTTACAGGTCTTTCAAAAAGAATATTTCACAACTTCCACAATATCCAGATTCTATTAAAAAATTCTTTTACATCGAATATCTAAGACTACCTAAACTCCTTTGTTGTACTGATCATTAGTACAATGAAGAGATACACATAGCAGGGCAATGCCTACTTTGCTGAAAAACTCTGTTGGTTTTTAGGATCTGTTATCACAGTATTGCCTACAAATCTTGCTGGGAATCAGAAAAAGAATTACCCAGAAGAATGTTATTGTCAGCACACTGTTCCAAGACTCTGCAGGACTGCTCAGAGTAAAAAAAAAAAAAAAAAATCAATGGCTTACCTTTCTTCTACACTCTTATCTTGATCCATCAGAATGTTTTTAATCTTAATCTGCTCTTAAACAAATAGAATATTATTTGCCAACATAGATCACTCTGAAATACTTTAATTTGCTTCTTAATCACTGAATGGCTATCTTCCTAGTTCAGGAAACTAAGTTTTAGACTTGCAGAATGTGATACTTAAGAAACACCTTTGAAATTATATAGTGCAGACTTTCCCAGAGGAACAGAGGAAGTATGCAGAAACAGAATGGACAGTAGAGACTGGACTGGTTCTACCAATTACAAAATCCTTTTTACATCACTGAATATAGAGACTGTTAGGAGAAGTAAGCCTAAAGAGTTGATACCGCACCCTTCTGAATAATATTATTCATTATATAAACATCTTATAAAATAGGATTCTATGTAGTTCTTAGATTTTTTTTCCAAAGTTGCTTTACACTTTGAAGATGGAATATTCATCATATTCAGTAAAACAATTCAGATCATACCATTAGGCTTTGGAGTATATGAAGAAAACCTCTGAGTTGCTATGTTGAAGAGAATATTCTTAGACTTGAAGTATATATACAAGAAAGACAGCTAAAATGTTGATTTGCTTAATCCCTACAATAACCTTATGAATTGGTTGGCTATTACCATCAGCCTTATATTAGAGAAAATAGAAACAGACAAGTTCAAGAAACTTGTCCACAATTACACAACTAGTAAGTAGAAACCAGAATTTAGGTGGAGGAGGACCATTCCAGGGTTCATTGTCTTAGTCAGTACTATGGAATACCAGCACTTTAGAGTCATATGTATGGCTCCCACATATTCAAGTTATGATCTTGTTTATATCTCCTCATTTTTCATCACTCCTGTTCTCACAGTTGCAACAGCAGAAAGTCTGACATCTGCCCCTTGGAGAATTCTCCTTCCTTGAAATCTGTTTAATTCTTTGGGAGGGAAGAGAATATTTCTTACTTCCAAATATAAGCAGGATATAGAACTATCACTGTTTCTCACAGCCTGTATAATGTGCTGCTTAACATGGATCTGAGATGGGGAAAAATAGTTGGTCACCTGTATGTGTCTGGCTGTCACAACCCTTGCAGCGATTGTTCCAGCACTTTTTAGAAAGAGTGATGAGACCCCTCCAGTGACAAACTTTCCAAAGAGTGTGTACTTTAGACAGCTCAGACCTCAAGGGCTGTACTCCCTTTCTCTCCTGTGCATTAATCCTACACTATCAATGTCAACTTTAACCAGTTTTTTTAAAAAATAACTTAATTCAAATGTTTCATTCCTCTTGGGTTTGGCCAGGAACCAAGAGGGAGATTTGATGGGAAATGTGATTTTCACAGCTAGTCATGGTTGCTATGTGCTTCTGTGTGAGCAACTTCCACCAACCTGATGTTGGGCTTGAAAGATTCATCATGGCTCATTAACTCAAGGAAATGAATTTTTCTGGTGCTCAATAAAGTAAACAGTGATCTCTTCCAATGCTCAAGAATATCCTGGCTGTGTTGGGCTTGTCTAATGAAGCAGTGCATCAAGTAGGTGGATCTCCAGCATACTTTCATGGAGTATTTACAAGGGTAATTTTGATTATTCAACTTGAAGCATCAACCTGGGGTTAGAAGAAATCTTCTCTAATAGAGCCTACTGATTCCTAAAATGGGCACAGGATGAGGTAAGGAAGGGAGCTATTCTGTAAATAAGCATGTGTCTCATAAGCCTCTAATAATTCTCTGTGATTTACAGGATGTCTTCAGAGCCATGCACGTGAACCTTGACATTGTAAAATTGTATCTTAAGCCGCTGCTCATTGGAGAACTTGCTCCGGAAGAGCCCAGCCAGGAGAAACACAAAAGTGTGAGTGGGATCTCAGGATTCTGGAACATGTGGAGAAATGGGGACAAAGGCCAGTTGATCATTTCCTGACATATCCAAGTTTTATCCTTTTTTGTGAGAAGCTCACCATTGTGCCTGAGTGAGCCTGTAATAGCATAAATGAGTAGTTTCTACATATTAACAAAACAATGTCATCCTCCTTAGACATTCAGAACTCTTAAACCTCTGTGTAAGAAAGGAATGAATCATCTGGTCCTACAGCACCCGGAAGTTCTGTGCCTCTAAGTACCTCCTTTATTCCAGAAAACTACCATATAAAATTTTTGTCCAGTGATGGCTTATAATTGTTTGAAGTCTGTGACTATATTCATTGCTAAAGTAAGGCTCATGAAAGCAGTGAATATGTATATTATCTCTATGTCCTCAAGAACCCACCTGCATAGGATCAGACATGTAGTAGGGACTCCATAAATAGCTATTAAATGAAAGTTGTGAATATATCCTAACAGCAGTCCTTTTTACATTAGGTGAAATTATAGTCCAGGGAAAATAAATTACTTTCTGAAAGTCTCATAGTTGGTGTATCAAGGAACCTGGATTCCAAGCTACTTCTTTCTGGCCCCAATCCCTTAGATATTCCCAAGGAAGGGTGCCACTCTTTTGTTCTCTAATATTTTGGCTACCTGAAGTACTGTCTTCCAGAGGACAGGGTCTTTGTAAGATTAGACATTCACTAGGATGATTTTACATAAAGTTTAAAGGGATTTTGACTAATACTGAGCATTTCCTTCTTTTATCTTTTGCAATTTGTCTCCTTAAAACTGCTTACATTCTGTGCAATTCTTCTGAAATAATTTTTACCAAATACTGATCCTTATATCACTGTAAAGAGGATAGAATAACGATTATACTTCTGCTTCAGGAAATGAGGAGACAAACTCACTGGGAACAGGTAGATTCTGAAGACACATAACTGATTTTGTGTAGACCTCAGACAAACACTTAGGCTCCCCCCTCAGGTCCACATGCATCCCACACAGCTGCGTTTCAGGAAACACAGCCATGTATTTTGCAGTGAGGGCTCCTAGGGTGCACAGCCCAGCCTTGCCACGGGTTGTATGGGTTCAGGCCAGTCCCCAAACCTCCCCATGGCTCAGTTTCTCTCTCTCTAAAACAGCAACGACAGTAGCACCAACCTCCTATGAGATATTGGAGTGTTATGGAAAGAGTTAAAAGCACTCCAAGGACTTAGAACAGAGTCTAGAAGGTAGTAAATGGCCAATAAAATTTACTTGCTCATGACACCAGCAATTGACAAACCTCCAGATATGTCCCCATATTTAGGGCAGGAGGCTCTAAAAGTTGATGAAAGCTTAATTTTTTCTCCTAAAGTGTTCTTAAAGGAAAAGAGCATCCACTAATGGTTAAGAATTATAAGATGACCATTCATTATCTGAAATAGTATTGGTTTCTGGGGGTAAAAGTGTGCCAAAATTTTTCTTTAGTGTAACCATGTAGATACTCAGATACGTGTGTGTGCATGCAAAATAATACATATACACTCAGCTGTACATGTATAAACAATCAGTATGAGCACAAGTTTCTTGTGTCAGAAAGCATAAGTTGAATTCCTGCCTCTATCACCTACTTGCTGATGATTTCAGACCAGTGCTCTTCTGGGCTTGCTGACCCTTTTCTTTGTACAATAAATGAGTTGGAAAAGGTGACTAGGTTGGCAAGCACTCTAGAGATGGCCTCTTAAAGTTATCCATGGCCTACAAAATTCCAAAGTTGGTGGGGGCTTGAGAGATGAACCCAGGAAGCAGATCCTTTAAAAGTTGAATCAGTGATTAGCCAAAGTTATATTGAAGAAGAAAACCAAAACGGGAGGCATCACAATCCCAGACTTTGGCCTCTACTACAAAGCTGTCATCATCAAGACAGTATGGTATTGGCACAAAAACAGACACATAGACCAATGGAATAAAATAGAGAACCCAGAACTGGGCCCACAAATGTACGGTCAATTAATTTTTGACAAAGCAGGAAAGAGTATCCAATGGAAAAAAGACTGCCTCTTTAGCAGGTGGTGCTGGGAGAACTGGACAGCAACATGTAGAAGAATGAAACTAGACCACTCTCTTACACCATACACAACAATAAACTCAAAATGGCTGAAGGACCTGAATGTGAGACAGGAAACCATCAAAACCCTCGAGGAGAAAGTAGGAAAAAACCTCCTAGACCTCCACCGCAGCAATCTCCTACTTGACACATCCTCAAAGGCA
>NC_043710.1:12604422-12645672 GCF_006229205.1 Suricata suricatta | reverse complement strand
GCATTGACTCTACAGTCTTACTGGCAAACTTGTAAACCAATACTAGCCTTGCTCATGCACCCACATGAACATATTCATGTTACACAAATACAGGACCAGGAACCCCCCAGCCCCCCAACACACATCAGCAGACACATACTAATGTCAGCAGAGATCCTGCCCTGTTTCTAGGAACTCATTAATCAGCTGACAAGAAAGTCACCCTTCGAGCTAATCCAAGTGAACTGCATTTTTTTATGTTCATCATCTTTAATGAAAGGGCCCTTTGCACATACTGAATTGCTGATGATGTAGAAAATTCTGTGTAAACTGTACCACTAACTACTGTAACACAAATCCATATAGACAACACAGTTCTCCAAAGTATAATTGGACATCAATCAATCAATACCCGAAACAATACTGATGATTTAAAAGGCAACTGTTAGACACAATACCATCCTAACCCCCCCCACCCAAAAAACACCACTAATTGTGAGCTCCAAAATGGTTAGAGGACAGTTTACAAACTTTCTCTTTTCCAGAAAAAAAAATGTTATCATTACCTTTTTAAGAAGTTTTGTTTGTTCATAGTTTTATGTTTTTAATTTTGCCCAATTAAATGTATTAATATAATTAAATTTCTATTCATGAAATTAAGATATTAGGAAGGTAATAGAATGAATTATTGTGTTTATTGAGTTCCTTGAGGGAACTAATTCCTTCCTTGAACATTTATTTCTCAGTCCCAGTTGGTGAAAGATTTTCAAGAATTGCGGAGGACATTAGAGGCCATGAACATGTTCAGTGCCAACCCGGTGTTCTTCCTCCTTCACTTCGCCCAGGTCTTCATTTTAGAAACCCTGGCTTGGCTAATGGTGTGGTATTTTGGCAGTGGCTGGCTTGTGACAATATTCATTTCCTTGCTTCTCACAATTTCCCAGGTAAGCATGTACTCAAAAACCAAGCAGTAGCTTTAGGGGAAGATTCAGAATTGTTTCCTTCTCCCTTTAGACTTGTGCTAGCTGCTGCCTGTCACTTCCTGGCAAGCTATAATCAGCGTCTGACACCAGCAAGTTACCACACCTTGCCAGACCCCAGCCTCTTGTCTGCAAATGGGGATAATAATTTTTATGGAAATATTCCTTACTAAACAAGTTATTGTGAAAACAGCACAGTGACTGGCACATGGAAAGTATTTAATCTATGACAGGTACTAGTCTTTGCCCAATTTTATCCATAACAGTTCAGTAACTGAAGTCATTTTTCAGCGACGTAACACTCACCTTTATCTTTTATTCATCTTCCAATCAACAGAAAGAGAGAGAGAGAGGCAAACCAAGAAAGAGACTCTTAACTATAAAGAATGAACTGATGGTTACCAGAGGAGAGGGGGTGGGTGGATGAAGGAATACGTGATGGGGATTAAGGAGGGCACTTGTCATGAGGAGCCCCAGAAGTTGTATGGAAATGTTGAATCACTATATTGTACACCTGAAACTAATATTACACTGCACATTAGCTAACTAGAATTTAAATAAAACTTTAAAAAAAGAAGTATGGATTCCACCATAAATGCCAATCAACTACGGGGGCATAGCAGAACATCTGATCAATCTTTGTTAAATGAAGTGTGAGTCTAAACACGGCTTTCTGTAGGCACAATGCTGTATTGTGGGTCTGAAAGAAAATGCTCCTGGTCCCTGCTCTTGGGAAAAGAGTCTTCCAGTGGGAGAGATTGATCAAACTGGTACACATACAGAATGACATTAATGCCAAGGAGAGGAACAAATGTGTGCTATTAAAGCAGAATGAGGCATTTAATTTTCATTGGAATAACTGCAGAAGGTTTTATGGAAAATTAACATCAAAGTTAATTCCAGAATTTATGTTAATTTTTTTGTAAAGTCAACTTGCTTTATTCCTTGAAAAGCAATTATTTTGGAAACTGGAAAAGAAACAAATGTTTGTGTAGTGATTAGCATAAGCCAAGCACTTTGTAGGTATTTAAGTTTCCCAACAGCCCATGAGTAAGATATTATTTATTATCCCTACTGATTAGATGAAGAGCTGAGGTTTGGAGCTACTGAGTAACTAACTTTCCAAGATCTGTGCAATACATACAGCTGAAGAATGGTTTAGAACCTATATCTGCCTGACTCCAAAGGCCATACTCTTTCTACTCCTCGCTGGAAGGTTTTGACAGTGGCAAGGAAAATGTTCTAAGCTGACAGAACCCATGCACAAAGGCACACAGGTGGGAAAGAACACAGTGTATAGGAAATAAAAAGTGAACTTGGCTTGGAACCAGATGAGATCTCCCACCCTTCTTCTCCAATGGGCTCCTGAATCTATGAGCAGGCTCATTTATTAATTTCCTCTTGGCTTCTCAACTTCTCTAACAACAATTTCATCTCTCCTAGGTTCAAAGTTCATATCTGCAGCATGACTTGGGACACCTTTCCATATTTACTAAGTCCAAGTGGAACCACCTGATGCAAATAATTATGATGAGTCATTTCAAGGTACAGGGTGTTCATGGAGCATGATGGGATTCTCAAAAAATTTCCTCAGACAATGATTACCAAGTTTGTTTGTGCAGCAGATTAGTAAAAAATGTTTGTACACAAATAGATTTGCAAATAAATGTAAACATACTAACAATGTAGATACTACATTGTTACATTACTAATATGTAATATAACATTATAATATATATACTAAAATTGGGATTTTAAATTTTTATAAAGAAAGCTTTATTTTTATTTAGGAAGTTCTAATAGTTTTCTGACCTTAAAAAACTCTTTGGCCTAATCCTTGGCATCCCATTAAGAAACCACCTCACAGGAGAAGGATTATGCCTTTATAAATAAACGAAGAGGTGCTCTGTGAAATCAGGAATGGGAATGTTCTTAGAAGTCTGAACATTTACTTCTGGGAAACCACAGGAATTCAGCAATCCTGATTAGTCTTGGAAGGATAGGACTATGAGGAAATAAAGGGAAGGATGCAGAATAGAAAACGTGAAGAGAAAGAAAAAGAGTGGGCAAGAAAGGTCAGATGGCACTGTTCAAGAGTCAAGCATTGCAAATCCCAGACTGCTGGAAAAAGCAGTGGTGATGATGGAAGTTGGTCTTGCCCTACCCCTGCCCAAATTCCAGGAGGCAGGTGCTTGGTCCTATGTGCCATGGCAGTGCAACACCTATCAGAGTGCCTGGCACATAGTAGGTCTTCAATAACATTTTATGAGTGGATGGATGGATGGATGGGTAGGTGGATGGGTGGATGAACCAAGGAAACAGTACAGGACTACCCAGAGTAGGTTCTAGTTCTGATTATGATGAGGGCCCCTGTTCGATCTTGACTGAGTCATATTCTACCTCTCACTGTTTTCTCATCTCTAATATTAGGAGTTAAACTGGATGTCTGTTTTTCTATGACATTATAGGATTTAGTGACTATGTTCTCTGGCCCAGATGGGGGGAAATGCTTCTGAGCCTTCCACTAAGCCAAATCATGCATTCAAGCCAGCTCATTTTAGGAAAAACTAATAAGCACTGACTCCGAGCTGACTTGTTTTGCCTTAACACACTGGTTTTATATTGAACTGAAAGATATTTAAAATCAGTCTTATCAACCCTCTTTCCAGCTGAGGAAACTAAGTTAAGTAGATTAAGTAACAGAGTTAGATCTGGATTCATATTAAAATGATGCCTGTTCCTCAAAATAATTAGAATGAATAACATATTGTCCTTTTATGTGATAAGTTTCATTTAACTGTAGGTACACAGTTCTGCCCTCTATGCACTCATGTTATACTGACAAAGTGTTGATATTTTCAGTCAGAAATGTTTATTACAGAATAAAAACAAAAGCAGTTTCTTATGTCTGGTAAGAATTAAGGTAATAGGCCCTCCCACTCTCCCTCCCATGTTTTGAGGAAAAGGAAGACTCATGTGCCCTGGAGGTAATTGACAGTTGACTTGGTGCCAGTATATGTAATATTTCAAGCGCCACCCTTGCTGGTGCTTTTTAAAAGTCACTGCTTTCCCACTGGTCCAAATTTGTACACAGCTTTCTCTATATATATAAATTATGTTGCCAGAAACACTTTTGCATTAGTTGAAATGAATAATAACCTTGATGACTCATGAAAGGAGTAAATAAATAGGAAATGCTCTAAAAGCAAATTGAGTATACTCTACCTTTTTGCAGATAAAACCAGTAATTTGTGAGCAAAGTGAGTGTAGGCTTCAACCATGTACAGCATAGAAAACTATCTGTAGGAAGGAAAGGTGGACAGGAGGGAGGTAAAAAAGAAAATTGTAATATAAGCAGCAAAAACATCACCATCTACATACATCACAATTTTAAACTTCAAAACTTGACTTACTATCAATTTACCTTTGCCCTGAGAGTTTTATGGAATATTCACTCACTAGCTATGTTAGTAATTGTGTATGTCTGGTCTTTGCAGTGTTTGCACAATATAAGAGTCCTTTTGAAAGCACACCATGGAATATCTGCACATATTTTGGGCTTCTATGCAATGCTCAAATCAAAATGGACTCCCTGTAGCACATTTTTCAACTCCCCCTCCCCAAGACCGAGCATATGCAGTTTGAAAACTATAAGAATCAAGTATTATACTAGGGACAAAGAGACTGTACATTTGATATTTAGACTTGCCTTGAAAATCTGGCCTATCCTCTTTCCATGACTACATCCTAAAATAATTTGGGGGGGAGGAGTTTCAAGCATGTTATTTCTTGTAATATTGTTCTCATCCATTTCACGGATGAGGAAATTGCCCAAGACCATGCATACCCACTAGCAAGGCTTTGAATTCAAGCCAAAAATGGCTTCAGGCCCGTTTGGATGTCTTATAATGTGCCAAGAAAGGACCTAACTTGGAAATGAGGAATGACCTAGGATGGTTCCTATATGGAATTTGGTGCAGGTGCAGCCTGTTTGCATGAAGCTGATAATCTTCACTTCCCAGTGGATGACTCTATTCCTTGCCCCCAGTGATTGTGGCTTCCAGACTGAGGGACAAAGGTAGAGCCAACTGCTTTAGATCACACCCATAATTACTCTGATCACTGTTCTAAGTTCCAAGACCTTGAGCTGTCAAGGTCTTCTCCCTGACTTATCATGAATCAAAATTTGTCTCTCCTATTATCAACTTCCACAGATAGTCATTGACTCCAAGAGTACAGTTAAAATCTTGGCTCTCGAAGGATTTCATTAACACAGTGAGTCACTGCATATAGCAATCCCTTGTTTATCTATTGCTCCCATAGGTTGTATATTTCATAAGTATGGGAACCCAATTTTCTCATGTCTAACTCTATAATCCAAATGCTTGGCTTGGTGTCTGATGCATGAGATGTACTTTAAAATAAATCATGAAAAGAGCAAGTTGCACAATTGTAAGAGTGACTGGGTGGTATGCAGTCTGATGTGAGAAGAGTAGAGTACAATGGAGGCCCCACCGAGGGAATAAAACTGATGAGTACATGTTCAGTTTGACATATCATGAGACATCCAAAAGGAAATGTTTGGAAAGTGATTTCCCTTTCAAGCATGAGATTCAGTGGAGAGATGTGCAATGGAGGAAGAGAGATTTCCCTATAAGGATGGTAGGAAGTGTTAGAGGTAAAAAGAAACTATCATTCTTGAGATATGAAATCAGGAGGGATTTGCTAAGAGAGGACTCTGCAGCAAGGACTATGGAAGGCAGTTCTGAACACCTGCAGACTTTCAAACATGCTCATCCCCCTCGACCATGGATGTAGTGTCCAGACCTGCATAGTCCCACAGAAATATAATGCAAGCCACATTAAAATGACATAAATCATTTTAAATTATGTAACAGTCACATTTTAAAAGATAACTTTATTACTATATATATTCAAAATATTATCATTTCTACATATAACCAATATAAAAATCATTAATATGATATGTTACTCTCCTTTATTCATCCTGAGTCTCAAAATCCAATATTACACATGTACTACTCATCTTGATTTGACTGGTCACACTTCAGGTGCTCAATAACCAGAATGTAGCTCATAGGTATCATATTGGACAGTGAAGATCTAAAACATGTTTAGGCCAGTTATTGAGAGATGCCAAATATGCAATAAAAAAACAAATACTGTTTATTCTTATGTAATAATTAATGTAATAGGGGAAAAGAGAGGAAATGTAATATTTCAACATGTCAACATTTTCCATACATCATTTCATGTCTCCCCAAACAACCCACAGAAGTGTCATCATATTATCCTTACCAAAGATACAATAGAGCCTCAAAGAAGGCAAAATTTACCCAAACCACAGAGCAGTATTTATACATCCAGGATATGAAACCACAATGATCTGCTTCCAAATCCTTCTTCTATTAAAACTTTCACACTATCATTGAGAGAGAGAAAATCACAAACAACCTCATCAGAGATTATTTGAGCTCAGAACCAATTAAATTATTTTTATTCTCATTTATTTTTATATGAGGTCATGGAAGCCTGAACATGAAATATTCTGAGCCAAGCCCCCTACAAGATTATTTCAGATCCATGATTCATTTAAATATTCATGAAAGCCGGATTCCTAGGACTATTTTTCCCCCAGAGCTAATTAGTTTTAGAGCTGAGTTTTTTATTTGTAAAATAGGAATATTCTCTGTCCTACTTATCTTCAGAATTTTTAAAATGAGGACTCTCCCCAAAAAATAAGGATGGAAAAACATTTCATTTCAACAGGTTTTTATGAATTTTCCTGAATTTGTGTTCCTGAATCCCATAATTATTTGTTTGTAGGTTTTGAAAGGCTCAGTCCAATGAGCTATTCTGTGACCCAGGAGTCAGGGAACAAGTTCAAGAAGCTCAGATATCTTACTTTGACTTTGGAGATGCATGCAAAAAACTGGTAGTGAAAGATATTTCAGGAGAGACATCTTGCAGCTAATGAAACCTCTCTTCTCCTCAGGGCCTATCAACAAAGTGGTGGAATTACCGACACTCCCAACATCACGTAAAAACAAACATCTACCCCAAAGATCCAGATATTGATATGGGCGCACTTTTCCTACTGGGAGAATTGCAACCTGTCAAGGTATGTTTAGAACTCCTGAGCACATAAGAAGTGTTCCCAGAAGTGATTCCTGGAAATATCTATAGTCTTGTCCCAGAAAGATGAAGATGGGGGTTCCCACTTCGAGCACCTTCTCAGAGTATGTCTCCTTTATGTCCAGGATATAGACATGAAATAACTGAATTTGAGGCTGTACAAAGGGAAGGATATGTGGATCACGTGATTGTCTGATCTTAAAGGACATACCGCCGACCTCTTACAGCAGGAAATATGATACCTCCTTTCACCCTGCTTGAGCAATCCTGGTGACAAACAGATCCCTGCCCAGTGGCCTGACATTACTGTTAAGTAGTGAAACCAGAAGACTAAAGTCAGCAATGACTCTCCAAAATTTAACAAGAATATGGAGACATTCTCTCAGAAAACATGTCAGCATATTCAATAAGCACTCAATCACAAATATCTGAATAACTAGTTATCTCAACTAATTCTAGCTCAGTGAGAAAAGGCTGTGCTGGTGTTTTTTTAGTTCATGTTCATTTGGTTCATTTGTACATGAACCACAGCCCAAATGCTTTGTATGATACTTAGAGATCTCACTTCTCATTTGGACTTGTTAAACAATAGAAAAAAAGAGGAACAAAGTCAACTTCAGAATTTGTCAGTTGTTGATTTTTTTTAGCCTCAACTCAAAATCATCATGTAAAGGACTATAACCAAAATTTTAAGGAGAAAATCTTACTTCAAAAAACGAAGTACAAGGATAACTACAGAAAAATGAAGTACTGGGGAAATGGTAGATCCTGAAAGTCAGATGCTTAGAAAAAGGCTGCTATTTCCTGAAACAATTTAGGAGTTTTATTAAAAATAAGAGTATAGCTCTGTCAGTTGCTGCCTGAACTTTGTGCTACATAAATCAAAAATTGTGCGACTTTTTGAAAATAAGTTTTCCCAGCTTCAGAAGACGAAACCTTCTTCTCCAGCTGAATTAGGAAACAATATCTTGACTAGATTTTTAAAAAAATCTCTGGCTGTGGTTACAAATCAGTTGCTTTTGACAATGGCCCCACAAATAAGTTGGACTTTTCTGATGTTTGTGGACTCCTATGCTCATCAACAAAAGTATGACAATGACACTTTGATTTCTTTAGTCATCCCCACAGAGCAAGAAGGATTTGTCTGACTGAATTTTATGAAGCAGGCTGCCCCTCCACAGAAGTACATTCTTAAGGCTATGTTCAATATACATGGCTACCTCTTCACAAATGATGAGGTTTATAGCTGCTTTGGGGACATGTCCTGAGGCCTTAGGGTTCTGTGTATTATGGTTTCAGAGTCACTGTCTGAGACATTGCTTGAAATTACTTAAACCAGAATATTCAGTTGTTTTACATTTAAAAAATGGTTCTAGTGAGTCCTGCACTTTTTATTCCATCTCACTTTATTGCCAATCTTCCTACCATTTTTTTCAAACATTCTATGTGCCAGGTCCTGTGCTCGTGTTCTGGAAGACTTAGAGCTCTCCTTTGGAATGATATTCAAAATCAGTCCTCCATCTAGGTGTGCTGGCTCCCAGAAATTTCCACCTGCTGTTTTTTCCATGTTTCCCACTACTTAAATATCTGGAGGTTTGAACGTAATTGCAAATAGCAATTTAACATCATCAGCATACTACAACTTTTTATCTATGACACTAAGAGAAGGAAAGGTCAACCCTGCTATCCAAATATGAAGAAAAGTCTATAAGCAGGAAAGGAAGTAACAACAAAATGGAGGAGAGCAGAAATCAAACATTGTCCCTAGTGTTGTGACCAAGTTCACATACAGTAAAAATATAGAGCAGAGGTAAATTTTCATTTTCATTCATTCAACTAAACAGTTACTGTATGTTTACTAGGTACTGGAGATATAATCATTACCTCTATGCCTCTCCTCAGGAAATTTGCTGTCCTTATGCACTGAGCACAAGCTAAATTAACTAAGGAGATTCCTAGAAAATTAATCAAATTCCCAGCATTAAAATTTTATGTAATATCATTACACCTTAGAAATAATTCATCACAGTGTGAGATCCACGATGAAAACACAAAGAAGGAAAGATGGGACAGATAAGAGGGGCCATGCCTATATCTTTTATCACATAACCATTTGATAAATATCTGTTGAATGAATGAATGGAGATGGGCTTCAAGTAGAATTCTAAACACCATAGTTAAAAGGACCGGAAAACTTATCAGATTTTTGATAACCACTCCACTCCATAGAAGGAAAAATGTTGTAAAATGGCTTCCATAGGATTTTTTTAAAAATCAAAACCCCCATAATCAAATGCAAAAATTACCCACACTTAATTAAACAAAAAGATGCTTCTAGTGCCTCAAGTATGACAGCCAATAAATTCTTACCATATGGCTCTTTCCATAGAGATTTTGAACACACACACAGCAGTGTTCTTGAGTATAACGACCACAAGTATTGTCTCTTATTTTAGTTTTATGCTCTTTCCTTTCAGTTTGGCAAGATGAAAATCAAATACATCAACTATGAAAAACAGCACCTGTATTTCTACATAGGTGAGTCTCCTTGGAGTCACTTTCCTTATCATCCCACATCCTTGAAGCACATGGCTATCAAGCTAGATGGCACATCAGCATTGAGGTCTCTCACGGAGAGACCAGCCCATGTTTTATTGTGACTTGAAAAAGTCATCATATCTTGTTTCAAACTTCCTGGGGGCAAAAGTCTGAAAAGGAAAACATGAGAAAGCAAATAGGTGTTTTAACTTTAATGTGCTTCTCCTGAGATGCTTCAGGAGGGATAGAAGTCAGGATGCCAATCAAAGGACCTTGCGTCTGAGACTATCATCATAGAAAAACTAAATGCCTATCAAGAAGAAAAGAATAGTAGTATTTGGATAGGGAGGAAAGAGAAATAGAAAAAGAATGCCAAAGCATTGACATTATGAAGCCAGAACTGTAGATGCTCAGGAGCAAAGATAGTCACTAAAACTGCCCAAGCAGCAAAACTTATGAATATCCTAGTACAGTCTAAATTTAACATGATAATTTTTTTTACGGAAAGCCAATGCTTGAACAATCAACTCTAAAGATGTTTTAAAACACAAAAGAAACCTTCCACTATTCAAAGTTTATTTTGTAAGATAAAGGGTTTTAAATTTCTAAACTGCTATCATTTATATCAAAGAACTTTCAAGAAGACTGCTATCATTTATATCAAAGAACTGTTAAGACCTAGAACTTTGTTCAGTTTCTAAGTGGAGAGTACAGTGGCATTTCTAGTCAATTTTTGAAGCTCAGTAATCCTGTAAATGTTTAAACTCCCCCTTTATAAACACAAGTCACTGGAAATCTTTCATGAAGGCTGCACCCAATATAAGTTAGCATCATATATATGTGCAAATATATATAAATAGATATGAATGTGGGTTCAAGCTTGAAAGGAAGTAAGGTAGCTACATAATTCTGATATTGATAAAAAATATCATAAGTGGGCACCTGGGTGACTCAGTTAAGCATCCAACTTCAGCTCAGGTCATGATCTCACAGTTTGTGAGTTTGAGCCTCACATTGGGCCCTGTAATAATAGATCAGAGCCTGATGTCTGCTTCAGATTCTGTGTCTCCCTCTCTCTCTCTGCCCTTCCCCTCTCTCTCGCTCTCTCTCTCAAAAATAAATAAACCTAAAAAATGATTTAAAAATATCATAAGCAAAAATGCTTTCCTCTTAACCAAAATCAAATTCATGACCGCTCACAAAACAAGTTTTCATTGGTAACTCAGTGAAGGGAAAGATGATACTGGCATCCAGTGGGTAGAAGCCAGTAGTTCTGTTAAACACCCTACAATGCACAAGACAACCCCTAACAACAAGAAATTAGCTGGCCCTGCACTTTCAACAATAGCCAAATTATGGAAAGAGCCTAAATGTGCATCAACTGATGAATGAATAAGGAATATGTGGTTTATATATACAATGGCATACTAGTGGGCAATGAGAAAGAATGAAATCATGCCATTTACAGCAATGTGGACGGAACTGGAGGGTATTACGCTAAGTGAAATAAGTCAGTCAGAGAAAGACAGATATCATATGTTTTAACTTATATGTGGATCTTGCAAAACTTAACAAAAGACTATGGGGGAAGGGAAGAGGGAAAAAATAGTTACAAACAGAAAGGGAGGGAGGAAAACCATAAGAGACTCTTAAATACAGAGAACTAACTGAGGGTTGATGGGGGGTGGGGGAAAAGGGAAAATGGGAGGAGGGCATTTGTTGGGATGAGCACTGGGTGTTGTATGTAAGCCAATTTGACATAAATTATATTTAAAAAAAAAAAGACCTTCCATTAAACTAAGTAAATAAATAATAAATTAAAACATTGAAAAATTTAAAAATTTTTAAAAGTTTAAAAAAAAAGAAATTAGTTGGTCCCATATGCCAACAGTTATGGAGTTGGGAAGCTGTTGCAGATTATCTGATTTGCTCAAATGTTGACCATTAGTAGCCATCTGTAACATGCCTGGCCAGAATGGCCTATTTTTGAGGTAAGGGGTCCAGTATCCACTGCTGCCCCTTCTATGGCTGGAATTCTGCAACCTTACTCTATGATAGCCCCCTCTCTTTTTCTGCATGACCAAAAGGAGAAACCAAATAGGTTGCCCCATTTTGAAAGGTAGCTGATCTTCAGCCTAACCAACAGCGTGTTTGTTCACTTGATAAAAGCTTTTGGATTTGCTTTTCGGAAATTTCTTCCCTGTCTGTAGTTCTGCAATATGCCCTTAGCTCAGGAGGAATGAGTGAATGGTGTGGATTCACTACATGATTCCCACTTCACAAAACTCTCTGCTCTTCAGAGCCGTTTCATTATGTCTTTTTCCTTCAAATGCCAATTTAACACCTCAAAACTGTAAGTCACATTCAAAGTGTCAAAGAGAAACAGAACTGGACATTTTAAATGTTTTATTTATTTTTGATACAGAGAGAGACAGAGCATGAGATGGGGAGGAGCAGAGAGGGGAGACACAGAACTGGAAGCAGGCTCCAGGCTCTGAGCTAGCTTTCAGCACAGAGCCTGATGCGGAGCTCGAACCCACGAACGTGATATCTGACCTGAGCAGAAATCGGAGGCCCAACGGACTGAGCCACCCAGGCGCCCCTGGACATTTTTTAAAGATGACAAGACAGATTTTATTCAGGCTTCCATAGTAAGAGAAAGGAACGTCAGTATAAACTCAGCTCAATTCTGCTAGACCAAAAGGTGGGAGACCTTTTAAACACTGGGTGTGCTACAGGAAATTTCCAAAAGACCTTGGTGGGAGGGAAAGTTGGTCAGTGTGAATAAGCCATCTGTATCTGCAGCTTGGTGTTTATGAAAGTTAGGTTCCCACCCCCCATACAGAGAGACTGGGAGACAGGGCCCTATCCTGGATGAGTATATTCAAAGGAATAACTCCCAGAAGCACTTGGATGGCTCAGTCGGTGAAGCGGCTGACTTCAGCTTAGGTCATGATCTCATGGCTCCTGAGTTCAAGCCCCACATCAGGCTCTGTGCTGACAGCTCAGAGCCTGGAGCCTGCTTCTGGTTCTGTGTCTCCCTCTCTCCCTGCCCCTTTCTTGCCCCCACTCTGTCCCTCTTTCTCTCAAAAAGAAATAAACATGAAAAAAAGTGAAGGAATAACTCCCAGGTCCTTGAGAAAGACATTTCTGGGTTGTAGAAGATTTGTCTCAAAGACAGAGAAATAATTTTACAATTGTAAATTTTCTAAGAAAAGGGAGATCTGAGGTCAATAGTCAGTTTTGGTTTGAACAAAAATAAATTCATTTTGCAATGTTGAACTTTCTCAGGCAGAACTGCAAGAAGGCTGAGATCTTCCCAGAGGAATGGCCTTAAGCTATTAAAAACTATGCTCATGTTCATTCAAGCATCTTAGTGTGGGGGGTGAACAAAATCTTTTGTGCTAAGAGTTTGCAGAGTTTGAGAGTCTGAAGGTCAAAATGAGACATAGTAGAGAAAGAAGGTACAACTAAAGTCTGGTCAAGGACAGAGCTGTCAAAACCCAGAAGGATTCCAACACACTCCTTTGTGCTCTAGGCAGTCTCCTTGGTCCTGGAGAAGACGCAGGTAAATAACCATCTGGTCAGGAATTGAGTATAGCCTTTGTGTTTCTGCCACCTTGACATATTATAACAGGGCCAGGGCCCAATCCCAAAGCTTGTGATGGACTGACAGATTCCATGGACCAGAAGCTCTCCTGGGTTGCCTCCATAAGAATGACTCAAATCTTCAAATCTTTCACTTCCTTAGTGTCCTTGAGAGAGCTTGAACCAAAACCTGGTTCAACCTCAGAGACTCAAAAAGCCCCGTGGAGTCCAGGATGTGGTTGTGAAACTCCACTTTGGCTCTCTTCTCCGGGGCAACATTCCAGGAGTGGCATGTTAAGGAAATAGACTCCTACATATTTGCATTGGCACATTCTACTCACTTAGTCTCCATCTTTTTTGTATTCTTTTTCAGTTGGGCTCCCCCTCCTCATGCCTATATATTTCAATCTGGAATCCATCTACGTGATGTTCTTCCAAAGTTATTGGATGGTGAGTAATTTGACTCATCCTCTGAAGCTAGATCTAGTAGAAAGGGGGATGTGAAAATGCGTGGCCCCTTCCAGATGTTGCTTCCTTGAATAATAAGGAATAAGATTTAGCCAGTTCTTGAAGGGGCCTTAGACCTGTGAAGAGGAAATGAATTTGTGTGCAGGGCATTTAACTGTCAATCACTTTTCTCTGCAGGACGTTGCCTGGGTCAGCAGCTTTTACATCCGCCATTTTATCACATTTGGCCCTTTCTATGGAATCTTTGGAACCATATTGCTCATATATTTCGTCAAGTAAGAAAGCAAGAGTATCCTTTTGTTCCTGTAACCTAGATGATCCTCTTACCTCTGTTATCTGAGATATTTTTTATTAGCAGAAGATTGGAATACCATACCCCATTCTGTAACTGAGATATTTCACAAAAATATTTTTCTAAACATTGAGGTAGTTGAGTAAGAATTTGGAAAAAAGAATTTATTTGCCCAATCTTGTTATTTTCTTCCCACATGCTTAACTCCAAGTTGCAGAATTTCATCTGACCCCAAATTCTTTAGAATTGTAATCTGACTGGATACCAAAATCCTTGCCAAAAATAATGGAGAGACAAGAATTTTTAATGTTATTTTATGGCTAGAGATATTCCCAAAACCAAAATGCCTTCAACTAAATAGCTCTTCTCAACTTCCCAATTTATTCCTCTCTTATTCTTTCACACTATAATTCTAAACCTTACATAATAACAAGGATACTGACTACTACTATACATCACACACTTTTACAAAGGATTAACCTGCATTATCTTACCGTATTTGATCACCTTATTTGATGTAATCCTTGCACCTCCTATGATGTAGGTAGGATCATCTTCATTAATCTCAGAGAGATTAAATCATTTATCAAAGTTACAGAGCAAGTAAGGGCCAATGGCCGTACCAAACCAGATCTTGAGGCAAGTTCTATCTGATGACAAAGGCTGTTAATCACTTTGCATATGCCCTAGGTATCTTTTGATCCTTGCTCCAATGCTGCAACAAACTTTGGGGTCACTGTTCCCATACATTAGGCTGCAAGATTGGTCATGTGACCAAAGGCCTGTAGTGTGTCATCTCTACTTATAAAGGGCCTCCAAAGAGGAAAACAAATTACCACCATTGTGTTGGAATCTGAATGGAATCTTTGATTCCCTTCCATTTCCTCCAGAGCTCAAACAGATCTGGCTGCAGTTGTGCAAGCCCAGTGTTGGGAACTGAAACACCCCAAGAAGTCATCACTTTCTCTTTTTATTCTCTGAAAGGCTTATTGAAAGTCCTTGGATAACACTTGTTACCCAGATGAGCCACATACCAATGAAAATGAGCAATGAGCAGAACTGGGACTGGGTCAGCACTCAGGTAAGGGAGAGTTCCTGGAAAAGATTCTTCAAACTATACTGATTTAGAGTGTGGCTTCTGCATATAATAATTTCTACCATGGAATACTTGCTAGGAGGCCAGCATCACCCACTGTTTTGCATATAACTACACAAAGGTGCTATGATTATTACCCCTTTACAGATGATAAAATTAAGGCATGAAGAAGCTGAGTAACTTGTATGACATCACACAGTTAATAAGTGGTAGAAATCAGGTTTTAAACCTAAGCAGTCTAATTTGCTCTAAAGGGTCAGACAGCTGACCATAAGATTCTTGGTTTCAGCTCAATTCACTATCTCACGGTTCATGAGATAGTGAATTGGACTGGATGTAAGGTTCTCTCTCTCCCTCTCTCTGCCCCTCCCATGCTGGCTCGCTCTCTCTTTCTCTCTGTCTCACTCCCCCTCAAAATTAACAAATAAACATTAAAAAAAACATGTTTAAAGAGCAGTAAACAATAGTCCAAGAGCCAAATCCAGCCCACTGCCAATTTTTGCAAATTAAAGTTTATTGGAAAACAGTCATGCTTGTATATTTACATATTATCTATGAATTGCTTTCATGCTTCAAAAGTAAAACTGAGAAACTATGAGAATCACTTTACAAGAAGTGTTTGCTGACCTGTCTCCTGCAGAGCAACAAACTCTCAAGTGAATCTGACCTAGAATTACAGAATGAATTTTACACCTAGAAGTCTCCTGAAATCACCCCATTTCTTTGTATAGATAGAAAGGCCCAGAGAGAAGATATTGTTATGCTCTCTGAACATGCTCTTAATGATTAATGGAGTTATGACCAGTATAGAATACCCCTGCCTCCTAAACCAATAGCCATGCCATGATTAACTGGAAAATGCAGTCATTATATACTTCTTCCTCCAAACTCAATCCCAAAATCAGTGGGCCTTCCCTTCAGGCAAACTTGTTGATCACAAAACCACCTTATGCTCTTGAGAGCCTCAAAGAGCTTTTTTCTATGTAAGTTATAGCTATTGATATTTACTATATTTGAAATTGAAACTGAGACTTTTTAAACATTTATTTATTAATTAACTTTAAAATAACAAGAATAAAACCAATACATGTTAAACATCAGACTGATGATGCCATTTCATATTTAGAAGTCTCTGGAGGAAAAACCCAATGTACAAGTCTGAGAGATTGGAAATTTAAAAAAGTAAATGCTATTTTAGAAGCATTCTGGAAATAGTTTTGACGTTGCATGTTCCCTGAAAGAATCTTAGAAAACCCTGAGGTGCTCCAAAATACACTTTGAGAAACATTGACATAAAACAACCACAAAAATAACATTCAAAACAGCAACAATGCCAAATGGAATTAAACCTTAGAAAGGCATTGAGTAAAATGACATTCATAAAGGTTCTTAATCTTGGAAGTCTGGAGAAGCCCATGAACTCCTTCTCAGGATAATAGTTTAAGTTTGTAAAGTAAAATTCATTAGACTGTAAAGGAAACTACTTAAATTGATAGGCACTTCTTTGCTCAGAACCCGAGGCTGGAACAACTGAATGCCTTACTTCCCATCTAGAAGTCCTTCAAGTGTACTCTATGCAAATGGTATTCTAACTGTTCCAATCTCTGCCAAAATTTCATAATCCCACTTTCCATCTGCCAGAGTCCTCATTCATGAGTTTACCCTTCTGTATCCAAGGGCTGATGGTGATTTAGCCCTCTCAAACCCCACACACTTCTTCATGTCTATTGCTTTCTATAAACTTCTTAGCAAAGTATCTTAGCCCCTTTCTAAATTATAACCTTCTTGAGACCTGGCAAGGAGTATCTTTTACATTCCTTTTAGTTTCTTACACAAAATAGGAACTTGTTGAACTATTGATTTGTTAAGGGAATAAATAAATATCTTTTTTTTTTTGAGAGAGAGAGAGAGAGAAAGAGAGGTCACAAGTAAAGGAGGGGCAGAGAGAGAGAGAGAGAGAGAGAGAGAGAGAGAATCCCAGGAGCAGAAGGAGAGAGAGAGGGAGAGAGAGAAAGAGAAGCAGGGCAAACCCAAGCAGAACTCATGCTCACCTGAAGTGAAGCTCAAGCTCACACACTGTGGATTCCAACGCATGAACTGTGAGATCACTACCTGAGCCAAAGTCAGATGCTTTATGACTGAGCCACCCATACACCTGGAGAATAAATAAACATCTTTGTTTGACACTTGGGCTCACTTACATCTAATGTAAGCTTTTTCTTTGCAGATCTTTACCACCTGTAATGTTGAACAGTCCCTTTTCAATGACTGGTTCACTGGGCACCTGAACTTCCAGATCGAGCACCAGTAAGTGATAGAAACAGTTCATGGGAAAAGGCAAAGGCTGTCACTTATAACGGCTCCCCCATACAATCTAGAGAAAGCCCTGAATTCAGGATTTTGGAAGGAAAAAATGAATCAGAATTCTCTCAATTCTATTAACATCAATGGTAAGGAAGGGAAGAAAGAAAGGAGATGTAACAATTGTGAGTAAATGGTGGAAATTCTTGAAAAAATACCAAAGACTTGGTTTCTAGATTCCTAAGGACTTAGGAATTGGTGTTTTCTTTTTACATGTGGTTTGTTGGCAAAACCTAAGAAAAATCATGATGCCTGTGTATCCAAGTTGTGTTGAAACATAATTAAGATTAAATTTGAATCCCATTCTGTATCTACATCTTTGGAGCTGAGGTTGAAAATAATCAACAATAAAGTCTAGTTCCTACTGCAATTTCCAAGTGATATCTGGAAATACTTTACCAGTAGGCAGTTAGATAGACATGCACCAAAGAAAGAGAAAATGATAGTACTTTGAAAGTCAATCTCTCCAGAATACCCAAGGAAGAGACTTTCCACATTCATTTTATCTAAGCCAAATCTATGATAAGCAGAGAAGGAAAAAGATCTTATACCTACTCATGGGATTTTCTCATCCTTTCTCTCATGTTAGTCCTTTAAAATCTTAGCAAAATAAGAAAAATTATTATTCACATTTTATCAGAGAAGTTCATCAGGCTGATTAGTGAAAGCCTTGAATAAAACCCATCTCTTTTCTTATTCTTATTCTAGAACTTTTCCACATATGCCTTGACAAAAATTTACTGAATATTCACCTATTCATTGTGCAGGAGAGAGATGTATATACAGAAAGAGACAGAGACAGAACTGGGGTGTGAGGGCACTTCTCTCCAGCTCTCTAGGTAATTCAAAATTGTAGAAAACCCCAAACTTTCATTTGACCTGGCCCCAAATAAATATATTTTATAGAGGTAAGTCTCTTAGGTCTTACCAAGCAATAGCCACCCACAGGGCATGCAGAGGGTTAAGAGATTAGATAAGAATGTTTTGGCAGGATGTTTTTGAGCTTCCTGGAGCAGAAGTATTGTACAATGTCTGCTAATAGAGTTTTATCTAGTAATAGGGGAACAAAAAACTCCTTCTTTTGATCTAAGTTGTATATCTCCTGTCTCTGTTTCGCTAGTCTGTTTCCCACAATGCCACGCCATAATTTTCACAAGGTGCAACCCTTGGTGAGGTCCTTGTGTGCCCAGCATGGACTGCAGTATGTGAAAAAGCCCCTGTTGGAAGCATTTGGAGATATTATCAGGTAATTACAGTCTTTCAGCTCACAGCTCTCACTTCCCTCTCACTGCTAGTCCCCAGACTACTCAGTGGCTTGTGAATCATTTACCCAACAGCTCTTTCTTAAGAGGCATCTGTATGCCCAGCATGAACACTAGACCCTGCAGGGAACATCAACAATGCAATGACAATAAAGAATTCTTACCATTTACCTACTGCCTTCTAGATACTTCTTAGTGAAAATGCCTTGCTACCCTACTAAATCTCAAGCTTCTTAAAACCAGGGCTGCATGTTATTTGTCTCTACATCCCCTACAGAACTTTGACATGCTTTAGAATTTATGTGCTGGGAGGGACTTTCAAATCATCTGGCCCAGAGTTGCAAAGTTAGATGCCTATAAGGTCCAGGGACACAAGTGTGTGACCAACCAAGAGCAGAGAAGCCTGAAGGAACTGAAAATCTATACTTATCTTGGTGCATTCACAGCCCTCTAGAGGACATTAACAGCACATGATCTGGGTTTGATAAGTTTCTCTTTCTTTTAGGATAAAAAACAAAAACAACAGTGTCTTAAATGATGCCAACAAGGCCAGGCCTGGCCTTATCTGACCTCCAACTTCAGACTCTCCACCACTCGCCTCTTCTTTTTCTGCCCTCCTGAGATGTTGCCTCTTTTCAGCTGCTACAGAACTCCCTGCCTCTTCCAATTTCCCATCCTTTGTCTCCTTGGTTTTCCCTAGAATGTTCCTCCAGTCCATCACCTCCCCTCATATCACCTTGTCGGTTTCCATCCCCTTTCCAAGGCTCATAAATGCCTTTTCCTCATTTTGGTCCTCCCTCAACCACAGGACTCAATCTGTCACCTGTTCTTGCAGCACCTGTTTCTCTTCAGTTTAACCTTTATCACAATCATGATTAAATAACATTGTGGGTTATAAATTATTTAATATATATCTCCCAAGAGAGAAAAATGGATGATGGGCATTGATGAGGGCACTTGCTGGGATGAGCACTGAGTGTCATATGTAAGCAATGAATCATGGAAATCTACCTCTAAAGCCAAGAGCACACTTTACAGACTGTATGTTAGTCAATCTGACAATAAATTATAAGATATATGTCTCCCAAACTAGACCAGGAACTCCATGTAGGTAGGACTTACATCTCTCCTACTCATTGCTGTATTCCCAGAGCTTAGAAAAACATCTTTCATATTATAAAATATGATGGTGGGTAGAAAATAGGATGAGTTGACATAGAGGCATATGCTTTATCTTAGAGAGACTCAGAGCTTTTTTTCAATGTTAGGGAAAAGGACAGTTAACGGTTTGGGGCACAACAAAGAATAAAATGAAAGAAAAACTCAACCTCTTCCTTAAAGAAAAGGTGAATTCATCTGCTAAAACTCAATGCAGTGTATTTGACTCCTTCCACTGGGCAACATAAAAAACATCTTTCAGATATTGCTGAAAATGAAAATATTGCCTTGAACCAAGAAAAAGAGCACATGTTCCACAGAGCAGCTCCTTTTACCTTAAAGTCTCACCTAGTGATGATTTTGTTTCTCTCTCCCACAGGGCCTTGAAGAAATCTGCAGCCCTCTGGATGGATGCTTACCACGAAACATGAAGCAGAGCGTCAACCTCGACACACATGTAGCTGCATCTCTGAGGGGGATTAGTAAATGTGCAAGAGAGATTTCCTGCTTACTTGCTGGTGCCACGGGCATACCTGGTGTGCCAAGAGTGTGAATTCCAAGGACACATGATAACCCCTTCTCTGAAGATTTCCTCTGCAGTTACATGGAAATACCAGATGATTAAGGTGCCAAAAGGGAAATGGAAGCCGAATTCTTTTATTCCTTCTATAGAATCTTGAAATTATTCCTACCAATAGACCTAATCAGATCATCTCCATCACTGGGGCATATACAGGGGAACAAGGAAAAATTTTACTAATGAAGCAAGTATAGGAAGAAGTGGGTCAAAGGAAGAGACCTCTGATGGACACTTGGGAAAACAGGACAATTGATCTTAGAAGAGAATAATGTATTTAAGAAATCTCTGCTTAAGTACAAATTTGTTCTTATTTCTTATATAAATATGTGAGTCTCCTTTTCTTTAAACCTTGAATATGATTAACATTAAAGTCTCCTTAAATGTTTCAACCTCTACTTCGGATTTTCATTATTATACCTGCATATGTGTAATTAGTAGGTCTTTGTATTTTGATTCCAAACTATAAAATCTCTTAAAGGAGCTCCCTTCATCCAGGCCCAATCTTCACTGATCAAGGAAGTCAAGGTTCTGTTTTTAACCTTTACTGGTCTTCTACTGAAGCCTAAACCACCCCTGAGTATAAGATTGATTTGCCTAATCCCTGCCAACCATAGCAGAACTACCATGCCTTATTGTTGAGTAACTCTGACGAAGGAAAGAGATTTGTTTTCTATAATATAGACCCCAAGCTGTGTCAAGACATTTCCCAACTTAATCTGAATTAATCATGTCTTAGGACAAGAGAGTTTCAATGCTAGAAAGATGTGTGGACATTCTCAACACCATACTGATGTCTGGCTTTTATGCTTTTGCTCATCTATTCATGGGGTCATGTTAGAGCTCACCCTAGCTGTGAGGAGGGAAAGCAAACAGTTTAAACTTTCATCTGCAGCTCCAGGCAAGTCAGCATTATGAACCTATCTGTTGTCTGAAGTGCTACAAGGAAGCATTACATTCCCCTACTCCAAACCTGTAAATACTCTTTTTCATTGTTTCTTAATTAAATCCCTGGGTTCAGGAGCAAACATCCTGTGGCAGAAGGAAGCAGGAGTCGGGGTGATACAAGATGGGGCAATGAAGGACAGTACAAGAGGTTACTCACAGGTCCAGGGGAGTTAACAATGTATATCAAAGCTAAGAAAGCAAGGACTGGTTGGGAAGAAGGAGAACTGAAATGGTAACAATATTGAACAAGGAAGTTGAGCAGAGGATAAAAAAGAAGAGAGGTTTGTTGATTTCATGATTCTTCATAAAATAAGTCCCCAGTGGATGTGGGAAGAACCCACATCTGACTTGCTGGTGGATCTATTAGTGATTTCTCCTGCCTTAAATTGGGGCTGCGCATGGGTGTGGGGTACAATGGTTGGTTTTCTCTGCCTCGTCTGGTCCAACTCTCAGAGATGCTCCAGTGCTGTTTCTTCCCCTGATCACTATAAATAGCAAGTGGACTTCTCCCTGGGTAGACTCGCTATCTCAAAGCCATATCTCCCTCAGTGTCGAGACCAGGCCACTTGGCAGTTGTCCAAATGGAGTTGGTTACTGTGGGACTGAATAAATCTGGGAGGTTTTAACACATACCATAGGGGAAACATGTGAAATCAGCTCAAGCATAAGATTTTATGGTGGAGTAAATTTTAACCTGATTAGTGGGTCCCAAGTCAGCATAATAGTCATTTTCATGAATTATCTCAACTGATTTCTCTCCCTCACCCTGTGCCAACTGGTATTTGTAGGTGAGGCATGTGACTACATTTTATTAATTGTTCAGCAAGCCTCCTGGAGAAGGAGAACCAAGGCCTGTCATGTTCACAGCTTCCCACAACACTGAGCACTGAGGGAGAATCTAGATGGTCAATTCTCAGGGTATTTCATTTCTGACCTCTTCATTCATGGCCGCATGAATGAAGGTGGCTTGCCGGGCCAGACTTCTGCCTCTTTACACTAAATAACTCCTAAGAACTGAGTTACAGCCTTACCTGAAACTAATGGATTTTCATGGTTCTTGGAATAAAGAGCAAACAATAAGATGTGTGTTTCCAATGCATCAGGCAGTCCCTACTTCATGGACATTGCATCCCTCCCCTACCTTGTACCAGTCTGGACCCTTGTTCCCTCTGCTTCAACTCTAATGGCTTCTTCCAGTCATCACACTTCCTCTGCCACAGGATCTTTGCTCATAAGACCAGTGTCTGAGCCCCTCCGTCACCCTCCCTGCCCTCACTTCTCACCTGGTTACCTGCCACTCACCTGATGATTTGAGGGCAGCCTCCCCACTGAGTCAGGGTCTATTGTGATATGCTCTGTAAAAATTACTACAAGCAAAATTTTACTTTCATTTGTATGATTCCTTAATAGTTTGTCTTCTACCCCAGAATGCAATGTCCATGAAGTAGGGACTGCCTGGTGCATTGGAAACACACAACAAAGATGAATGGAAAGGAGGGAGCGAGGAGAGGAAAGGAGGAAGACAAGTATGTGAATGTAATTCTTTCTAATTTGATAGAAAGAAAAAATTTGTCATATATATGAAAAGAATTTCTATATTCTAACTTGAATTATTAAAATTATTATCAAAACATAAGAACATCTACCAAGCAGTAAGTACTGAGTCACCACTCTTCATGGGCATTATTCCATTTAATCCTCATAATAGCCCCTTGGGGCAAGTCCTATAATTAATCTCACTTTATAGATTAAAAACTTGAGGCTTAGGCAGCCCAAACAACTTGCCTGATGTCTCAGAAAGAAAATGCTGGAGTAGTTTTAGACTCAGATGTCTGACTCCATAGTCAATACCCATTAATTCCCAAGCCAAGGAATTCAACATGAAGGAGAATTAAGTGATATTAATAGACATGGACAGTTGGCATTTCTGGAATAACTTCAATCACTTGCCAGGAGCTGATTGAATAAGAATTAAGGTAGTTTTTTTTATAAATACACCCCTGAATTTTTTTAAGTTTATTTATTTTTGAGAGAGAGAGACAGACAGACAGACACAATTCAAAGCAGGCTCTGGGCTCTAAGCTGTCAGCACAGCCTGATGCAGGGCTCAAACTCATGAAATGCAGGATCATGACCTGAGCCAAAGTCAGAGATTCAACCAATGGAACCACCCAGGGGCGCTGAGGTAGGTGTCTTTTCACCTCAGCAGGAACAGGTGCCCAGGGTAAGGGAAGGCTGGAGAAGCATATGACAGGCATAGGACCAACTCAGAAAGGATTCTGTTGACTCACTTCTACTGACCAATCCTAAAAGAGTATCCTGCTCATAAAAATTTCACTTGGGAGTAGTCAAGCTGAGATGTAAGTTTTCAGAAATGACACACGCTGCATTAACTGTAGAAGGAAAATATAAAGAAATGGATTGGAAATTTTGTGGTGATTTAACATGAACTCAGCCAAAGGAAATTCATTTTCCCGGGAGCTATCTTCATGTGGTAGTCCCCGAAACCCTATTTCCTCAAAAGCATCAACCCTCTTGGTAAAATGAGGCAGTAAGCTTTTGCATGCACTGTCAGCTGGGATTAAGTAAAGGTGACTGGAATAGAAGTCAGAACCCAGATTCTAATTTCAGCTCCTTAATACCCTACCCAGGTCATTTACACCCTCACACTTCAATCTGTGAACTAGGTGTGGTGCCCAGTATTAGCTGGCCTGTTAGTATCATAGCATGGTTGGGACAAATGAGTAAGGCAAATGGAATAGTTTCATAAGCTGAGAACAGCCATTCTTATGCTTATTATTGCTATTTTGTTATAATGAAGTTCCTGTCATTCTAGACCCATCAACAGCAAGAGGGCCATAGAGTCACACAGAAACACAGGATGGGCAGACACTAAATCATTTCAATAATGACAGTGGCACCTTTCCCCAAGTGAGAAGCTTATGAGTCACAAGTGAGAAAATGACTTCTCCCATTGCAACAAGTAACACCCATGAGGCACCTTCCCCATCTGGCCTTACTAAATCCTCTGGGACCAGCATAAATCTCCAGATCTCAGGCTAGAGGGATAGTAGAAAGCTGGAAGTTCTACTTATCCCAGCTTCCAGTTAACCATGTGAGAGCATAATTCTCACTGTTTAAAATCATACCAAATATAAGTATACTGTTTGTTGCTTGATCGGTATGTTATTTAGGACTCTCTTGACTATTTCCATGCTAATCATCAGCCTTAAAGATACAGAACATATGAGACTGAACTTAAACTCTCTCTTTTTTAATTTACATCCAAGTTAGTTAGCATATAGTGCAATAATGATTTCAGGAGTAGAATCTAGTGATTCTTTCCCCACACACAACACCTAGTGCTCAAACCAACAAGTGACCTCCTTAGTCCTCCTTACCATATAGCCCATCCCCCAACACTAAACCCCTCCAGCAACCCTCAGTTTGTCCTCTGTATTTAAGAGTCTCTTATGTTTTGTCCCCCTCCCTGTTTTTATGTTATTCTTATTTCCCTTCCCTTATATTGATCTGTTTTGTATCTTAAATTCCACATATGAATGAAGTCATATGATAGTTGTCTTTATCTAATTTTGCTTAGCATAATACACTCTAGTTCCATCTAAGTTGTTGCAAATGGCAAGATTTCATTCTTTTTTATTGCTGAGTAATTTTCTATTTTACACACACACACACACACACACACACACACACATACCACCTCTTCTTTATTCATTCATCAATCAATATTGCCAATAGCCCTGCTATAAACATTGAGTTGCCTGTGCCCCTTTGAAACAGCATACCTGTATTATTTGATTAAATACTTAGTAGTGTGAGTGCTGAGATGTAAGGTAGTTGTATTGTTTTTTTTTTTTTCTTAGAAGAAACCACAGGAGAATTTATTTATAACCTTGAAGTAGGGAAAGCCTTCTTTTTTTAATGTTTATTTATTTTTGAGAAAAAGACAGAGTGCAAGCAGGGGAGGGGCAGTGAAAGAGGAGAAAAAGACAGAGTGCAAGCAGGGGAGGGGCAGTGAAAGAGGGAGACACAAAAATCCAAAGTAGAGCCCAGGTTCTAATATGTCAGCACAAAGCTTAATGCAGGGCTCAAACTCATGAACTGTGAGATGATAACCTGAGCCGAAGTTGGAAACTTAACCCACTGAGCCACCCAAATGCCCCTCTATTTTTAATTTTTTGAGGAACCTCCATGCTGTTTTCCCAAATGGCTGCATCAGTGTGCATTCCCACCAGCAGTACGAAAGCGTTTCTCTTTCTCCGCATCCTTTCCAACATCTTTTGTTGCCTGAGTTAATTTTAGCCATCCTGACAAGTGTGCCATGGTATCTCATTGGGGTTTTAATTGTATTTCCCTGAGGATGAGTGAGGTTGAACATTTTTTCATGTGTCTGTTAGCCATCTGGATGTCTTCTTTGGAAAAGTGTCTATTCGTGTCTTTTGCCCATTTCTTCACTAGATTATTTGTTTTTTAGGTGCTGAGTTTGATAAGTTCTTTATGATTTTTGGATCCTAACCTTTTATCTGATATGCCACTTGCAAATTTCTTCTTTCATTCCATCAGTTACCTTTTGGTTTTGCTAATTGTTTTTTTCACCATGCAAAAGCTTTTTATCTTAATGAGGTCCCAATAGTTCACTTTTGCTTTTTTTTTTTTTTCTTTCTGGAGACATGAGAAGTTGCTATGGCCAAGGTCAGAAAGGTTTTTGACTGTCTTCTCCTCTATGATTTTGATGCATTCCTGTATTACATTAAGGTTTTTCATCCATCTTGGGTTTATTTTTGTATATGATGTAAAAAAAAAAGTGGTCCAAGGAAACAATCAAAAAAAACTAATAGGCAACTGACAGAATAGGAAAAGATAGTGGCAAATGGCATATCAGATAAAGGGCTAGTATCCAAAATCTACAGGAACTCACTAAACTCCACACCTGAAAAGCAAATAATCCAGTGAAGAAATGGGTAGAAGACCTGAACAGACACTTCTCCAAAGAGGACATCCAGATGGCCAACAGGCACATGAAACGATGCTTAGTGTCACTCATCATCAGGGAAATACAAATCAAAACCACACTGAGATACACCTCACACTGGTCAGAGTGGCTAAAATGAGCAAATCAAGAGACTGTAGATATTGGCGAGGATGTGGAGAGATGGGCACCCTCCTACACTGTTGGTGGGAATGTAAACTGGTGCAGCAGCTCTGGGAAACAGTATGGAGGTTCCTCACAAAACTATTGATAGAACTCCCCTATGACCCAGCAATAGCACTGCTAGGGATTTACCCAAAGGTTACAGAAGTGCTGATGCACAGAAGCACATGTACCCCAATGTTCATAGCGGCACTTTCTAAACAGCCAAATCATGGAAACGGCCTAAATGTCCATCACCTGATGAATGGATCAAGAAAATGTGGTATATACATACAATGGAGTACTACATGGCAATGAGAAAGAATGAAATCTGGCCATTTGTAGCAAAGTGGATGGACCTTGAGGGTGTCATGCTAAGCGAAATAAGTCAGGCGGAGAAGGACAGATACCATAAGTTTGCACTCATAGGTCTAACAGGAGAAACCTAACAGGACCATAGGGAGGGGAATGGAGAAAGAGAGTTGGGGAGAGAGAGGGACACAAATCATGAGAGACTATTGAATACTGAAAACGAACCAAAGGCTGAAGGGGGAGAAGGAAGGGGGGAGGAGTAATGGTCATGGAGGGGGGTACTTGTGGGGAGAAGCACTGGGTGTTCTATGGAAACCAGTTTGACAATAAATTATTATTAAAAAAAAGTGGTCCAGGTTCATTCTTCTATGTGTTGCTGTCCAATTTTCCCAACATCATTTGCTAAAGACTGTCTTTATTCCTTTGGATATTCTTTCCTTCTTTGCCAAAGATTAGTTGGCCGTAGGTTTGTGGGTCCATTTATAGGTTCTCTATTCTGTTCCATTGATCTATGTGTCTGTTTTTGTACCAGTACCATACTGTCTTGATTATTTCAGCTTTGTAATATATCTTGAAATCTGGAATTCTGATGCCTCTAGGTTTGGTTTCTTTTTTAGGATTTATTTGGCTATTCAGGGTCTTTTCAGGTTCCATACAAATTTTAGGATTGTTTGTTCTAGCTCTGTGAGGAATGTGGGTGTTATTTTGTTAGGGATTGCAATGAATATGTAGATTGGTTTGGGTAGTATTGACGCTTTAACAATATTTGTTCTTCCAATTCCTGAGCATGGAATATTTTTCTATTTTTTCGTGTCTTCTTCCATTTCTTTCATAAGTTTTCTATAGTTTACAGTATATATGTTTTTCACCTCTCTGGTTAGGTTTATTCCTAGGTATTTTATGGGTTTTGGTGAAATTGTAAATGAAATAGATTCCTTAATTTCTCTTTCTGATGCTTCATTATTGGTGTATAGAAATACAACCGATTTATGTGCACTGATTTTTATTTATTTTTTAATGTTTTTTATTTATTTTTGAGAGACAGAGAGAGACAGTGTGAGCAGGGAGGGTCAGAGAGACAGGAAGACACAGAATCTGAAGCAGGCTCCAGGCTCTGAGCTAGCTGTCAGCACAGAGCCCGATGCGGGGCTTGAACCCACGAACCGTGAGTTCGTGACCTGAGCCAAAGCCAGATGTTCAACTGACTGAGCCACCCAGGCACCCCTGCACTGATTTTATATCCTGAGACTTTGCTGAATTCATGGATCAGTTCTAGCAGGTGTGTGTGTGTGTGTGTGTGTGTGTGTGTGTGTGTGTGTAATCTTTTGAATTTTCCACATAGAGTATCATGTCGTCTGCAAAGAGTGAAAGTTTGACTTCCTCCTTGCTAATTTGAATGCCTTTCATTTCTCTGTTCTGTCTGATTGCTGAGGCTAGGACTCAAAACTATGTTGAATAACAGTGGTGAGAGTAGACATCCTTGTTGTGCTCCTGACTTTAGGGAGAGAGCTCTCAGATTTTCCCCATCAAGGATGATATTAGCAGTGACTCTTTCATATATGGCTTTTTTATTTCATTTTTAAAAATTTTATTTATTTTTGAGAGAAAGACAGAGACAGAGTATGAGTGAGGGAGGAGCAGAGAAAGCAGAAGACAGAGAATCCGAAGCAGGCTCCAGGCTCTGAGCTGTCAGCACAGAGCCTGATGTGGGGCTTGAACTCACAGACCGTGAGATCATGACCTGAGCTGAAGTTGGTCACTTAACCAGCTGAACCACCCAGGTACCCACATATATGGCTTTTATGATCTTGAGGTATGATCCTGCTATCCCTACTTTCTTGAAGGTTTTTAATGAGAAGGATGCTGTATTTTATCAAATGTTTACTCTGCATCTGTTGAGAGGGTAGTGTGGTTCTTATCCTTTCGCTTATTTGTGTGATGTATTACATCGATTGATTTGTGTATATTAAACCAGCCTTGCATCCCAGATATAGATCACACTTGATTGTGGGGAATAATTCTTTTAATATATTTTTGGGTCTCATTGGCTAGTATCTCATTGAGAATTTTTGCATCCATGTTCATCAGGGATATTGGTCTGTAGTTCTCCCTTTTAGTGAGATCTTTTTCTGGTTTAGTGGGGTCAAGGTAATGCTGGCCTCATAGAATGAGTTTGGAAGTTGTCTTTCCATTTCTTTTTCTTTTGGAGGAGGCAGACAACTTCAAAGAATAGGCGTTAACTCTTCTATAAATGTTTTTGTAGAATTCCCCTGGAAAGCCATCTGGCGCTAGACTCTTGTTTGTTGAGGTATTTTTTTATTACTAATTAAATTTCTTTACTGGTAAAGGGTCTATTCAAATTTTCTATTTTTTCCTGTTTCAGTTTTGGTAGTTTATATGTTTCTAGGAATTTGTCCATTTTTTCCAGATTGCCTAATTTATTGGCATATGATTGCTCATAATATTCTCTTATTATTTGTATTTCTGCAGTAGAGTTTTGATCTCTCTATTCATGATTTTATTTATTGGTGTCCTTTCCTATTTTTGATCAGTCTGGCTGAGGGGTTATCAATTTTGTTAATTCTTTCAAAGAACCAGCTCCTGGTTTCACTGATCTGTTCTATTGGGTTTTATACATATATATAATTGATTTCTACTCTAATCTTTATTGTTTCCTGCTTCTGCTGGTTTGGGGCTTTATTTGCTGTTCTTTTCTAGCTCTTTAAGTATAAGTTTAGGTTGCGTATCTGAAACCTTTTTTCCTCCATTAGGCCTGAATTGCTACATACTTTCCTCTTATGACTGCCTTTGCTGCCTCCCAGAGATTTGGGGCTGTTGTGTTATCATTTTCATTGACTTCCATGTACTTTTTAATTTCCTCTTTAATTTCTTGGTTAACCCATTCATTTTATAGTAGGATATTCTTTAATCTCCATGTATTTGTGGACTTATAAAATTTTTTTCTTGTGGTTGGTTTCTAATTTCAGAGCATTGTGGTCTGAAAATATACACAGTATGATCTCAAACATTTTGTACTTGTCGAGGGCTGATTTGTGTCCCAGTATGTGATCCATTCTGGAGAATGTTCCTTGTGCACTTGAGAAGAATGTGAATTCTACTTCTTTAGGATGAAATGTTTTAAATATATCTGTTAAGTCCATCTGGTCCAGGTGTCATTCAAAACCATTGTTTCCTTATCGATTTTCTGCTTAGATGATCTGTCCATTGCTGTAAGTGGAGTGTTTAAGTCCCCTACTATTATGGTATTATTACCAATGAGTTTTTGTATGTTTGTGATTAATTGATTTATATATTTGGGTGTTTCACATTGGGGGCATAAATGTTTATAATTGTTAGGTCTTGGTGGATAGACCCATTAGTTATCATATAATGCCCTCCATCTCTTGTGACAATCCTTATTTTAAAATCTAGTCTGTCTGATATAAATATGGCTACTCTGACTTTCTTTTGGCAACCATTAGCATGATAGATGGTTCTACATGTCCTTATTTGCAGTCTGAAGGTGTCTTTAGGTCTAAAATGGGTCTTTCATGAGTCTTGTTTTCCTATCCATTCTGATACCCTGTCTTTTGATCAGAGCATTTAGTCCATTGACATTTAGAGTGAGTACTACAAGATATGAATTTATTGCCATTGTGTTGCCTGTAGAGTTGCAGTTTCTGGTGGAGTTCTCCTATCCTTTCTAGTCTTTATTGCTTTTGGCCTTTTTTGTTTTGTTTCACATTTCCTTCCCTAAGAGAATCCCCCTTAAATTTTCTTGAACGCTGGTTTAGTGGTCACGAAGTCCTTTAGTTTTTGTTTGCCTGGGAAACTGTTTATCTCTCCTATTTTGAATGACAGCCTTGCTGGATAAAGAATTCTTGGCTGCATATTTTTCTGATTCAGCATATTAAGTATATCCTGCCACTCCTTTCTGGCCTGCCAAGTTTCTGTGGATAAATCTGTTGCAAACATTATCTGTCTTCCCTTATAGGTTAAGAACTCTTTTTCCCTTGCTGCTTTCATAATTCTTTCCTTATCTGTGTATTTTGCGAATTTGACTATGATATGCCTTGATCATTGTCAGTTTTGGTTGAGTCTAATGGAAGTTCTCTGTGCTTCTTGGATTTTGATGTTTGTGTCTTTCCCCAGATGAGGAAAGTTTTCCACTATGATTTGCTCACATAAACCGTCTTCCCTCTTTTCTCTCTCTTTTTTCCTGCTTCACTATTCTCCATAATTTTGTCTTCTGTAGCACTGATTACCTGCTCTGCTTTGTCCATCCTTGCCACCATGTCATCCATTCAAGATTGCATTATAGCATTTTTAATTTTGTCCTGACTAGATTTTACTTTTTTTTTTATCTCCGCAGAAAGGTATTCTATACTTTTTTTTCAACGCCAAATAGTATTCTTATAATCCTGATTCTAAATTCTAGTTCAAACATCTTGCCTATATCTGTGTTGATTAGGAACCTGGCTGTCATTTCTTACTGTTCTTTCTATTGGAGTTAATTCCTTCATTTTATCTTTTTGGATGAAAAAAAGAATTAATAAGTAAAGTCAAAATTAAAAGGTTTAAAACAACACAAAAAGCAAATAAAGTAAGCTAGATCTTAGGTGCATTTTGGTCTGGTTGTTGAAAGAATCTTGATAGAATAAAGAACAATGGGAAAGTAAAAAAGAAAAAAAGTAAGAAGAACTTTAAAAAATTTTTAAATGTATAACAATAAAATAAAATAAAATAAGAAACTGAAATAGAATTTTTAAAAATCACAGAAAAAATAAAAACATAGTAAAAAGAATTTTTTTAAAACATTTTAAAAAGGAAAATAAAAATAATTTTTCTCATTCTGTATCCAAGAAAGAGAAAAGAAAGAAGAAAGAGGGGAAAAATTTTTGAACAAAAGCAAAAGAAAGAAAAAAATGAATAGATGAACCAGCAAACAGAAAGAAATTCAAATGCAGTTACATTTAGTTTCCCTTGGAACTTACACTGAAACCTTCTACAGTCCATACACTAAGCAGGCAGAGACTTGTGGCAGTCCTCTAAGGAATACACGTGTAGGGCACGTTGGGTGCAGCTTGATGTAACGGCTCCCCTCTCCACTAGGTGATGCTGCCTCCTTTACTGGGGTGGATTCCTGCGTTGCGCATGCACAGAAAGGATGAAAATGGTTCACCCAGCATCCTGGTTTCTGGCACAGGAACTTTGCACTCTCATGACCCACAATCAAGAATCCCTCCTTTGTCTCAGGCTTCTGTCCACTCACCACCTCTACCCTGTCTGAGTCCAAGCCATCAGCCTGCCAAGCAGCACCATCCTCCCAAATTTTATCTCAGATGGGGCTGTGTTTCCACACTCCTCACTTCTAGAACTCTGTCTTGGACCCATTCTAACTCTCTGGGAGAGGGTCTTACTAACAATAACTGGGTATTCACTTGCCCCAGAGAACTTTCGTGTGATTGCACTGTGCAGAGGTTCAGAGATTGTGACTGGGTGCTGGCTTGTCCCAGAAAAAGTTTGCACAATCACGCTGTGGCAAAGATTCAGAGATTATGGCAAATCACAACACAGAGCTGGGGCCAGGTGTCACTGCACTCTGACTTCTTTGTTCCAATACCAGCAAACGTGGCTGTTCTCTGGGGTCCAGTGGGACTTTTGCCTATGTGGAGGCCATATGGCCACTACCAAATGCTTTCCAAGAGAGGGGAACCTCTTCTCCCCATGTGGCCCACAGAGTCCTTGGACCTTGTTGCCTGCTCCTGGGGATTCCCCCTTCCTCCCCACCAGAGCACTGCAAGTTATTGAGCTCCAGAATTTCCTATTCTGTGCTCCCCTGTTTATAGAGTCTGAATGGTATTAAAAGCTTCTCCTTGCTCCCTGTCAATGGTTTTGGGAAACAGATTTCTTGTTCAGCCCCTTGTGAGTGTTTCTACTCTTTCTCTTACTTTTCAGCTTACTTTCACGGGGAGTGCTTCTCCTGTACTCTTCTGATGTGACACACTCTCCCTCCAAACTTTCTCTGTCCTCGCTCCAAAGAAACAGCTCCATACCCTCTGCAGCTTCTTTCTCCCCACTTCACCTCTCCACACCATGTACCTGCTGAGCTCTGTGGTTCAAGATATGCAGATGGTTATATCAGTCCCCAGGTCAATTTCCTAGGTGGGCAAAATTGTTTGGTGCTGATCTTGCTGCATTTCAGGGGCTAGAGAAACCAAGAACTTCCATGCTGCTCTGCCATCTTGGCCCCTCCCTGAACTTAAACCCTCTTGATGGCAGGATTATATGTAGGTACTTTTTCTTTCCCAGCAGCATTTATGGAAATTGCAAACAGAAAACATCTTGAGAATCTTACAGTGAACATCTGAGTACAAACTCAACATGAGCATTTTAGAAAATGTGTCTCAATTCATGCCCATCCATCTACCTATCTGTCCATTAATCTGTCTGATTTTTGTATGTGCTTCAAAGTAAAGTTCCAAGGGCTTAATTTTATTTTTTATTTAATTTTTTGAAAGAGAGAGAGAACAAGGGAGAGGGGAAGAGAGTTAGAGAAAGAATCTCAAGAAATCTCCAAACCCAGCACAAAGCCCAACATGGGGCTCAATTCCAGGATGCTGACATCATGACCTGGGCTGAAATCAAGAGTCAGGTGCTCAGTCACTGAGTCACCCAGATGCCCCTCCAGAGGCTTGCTTTTAAAAATAAGCCTCAGATTATGCAACCACAAAAGCATATTTCTCTTCTTCAATAAAGAATTTGTGAAAACTGTGGAGCAGCTTTGTCGGGGCTGCCAAGTTTTCTGTCTGCCTCAGGCAAGGATTATCACTCCGTTGAGTGAGCCAGTAAACAAGATTTGCATCTGGAGGCTGGAGATTGCCATTTCCTGGTCAAAATAACTTTGGCGACTGTCTTGCTGAGCTAGACGTGAGTGGCCAAGGCACACAAAAGATCAAAACCGTATTCAGTGTTAGTTCTCCATCCCCCAAAATTGCTGAGGCAAAGTCGGGGCGCTTCTTTGATATGCATCCGACTCTGTAGCCTGCCTAGGTCAGCTTGCCTTGTCTTCCCCCCCTGAAGATTATATAAAGAACAGTTCTTTGAATAAACGCTCTCTTTCGCCTGATCGGAGAACCGTGAGTTCTGTCTTTACTCTTTGCGTCTCCCTCTCCTGCCCCCCTTTTCTCTCCCTCCCTCAGGAAAAGGACCTGTGACGATTGGGTACCGAGGATCGCCAGGGACGAGTGGCCCCAGCCGTCGGGTTATGACAATTGGTGCCTCAACGCGGGGCTCAGTAAAGTAACGCGACCCTGAGCTCCAGTTACGACACAGCTTCATCTTCTAAGGAATTTTAAAGGAATTTTCTATAAGGGAATATAACATAGTTAACTTTCTGCAAAATTATTGACCCAAAACAGAATAAACACCACACATACACTTATTTTTCATTGTTTCTTACTTATCCATATACATTTATTTTCATCATTCCTTTTCATTTGGCAACACTTATTAAGCAGCCATGTGTCTGGCCTAGGGCAGGTGATGTGAACAAGAGGGGCTGGAGCTTGGTCGTTTGGAGTTTACATTCTACTGGAGAAGACAGTCAATATACAAGTAAATGGAAGAAAAAGCAAAATAATTATGCACAAAGGATATAAACAGGGTGTTGCAAGAGCGAATGATAAACAGGATACTAGTTTAGATAAGATGGTCAGGAACATGTAAATGTGAGAAGAATGTCAAGAAACCTACCATGAGGTCCTGATGAGTAAGATCATCAGAATCAAGTGCAAAGGTCCTGAGGTAGGAACAAGCTACGGTTTGAAGAGTAGAGTAGGAGGTGTGTGAACTATAGACTAGTGTCCCTCACTTACACTTCATTTCTTCATGATTCTAGTTTGCCTGTCTTTTCTGCAGCATCCAAAAGTAATTACCTGTTGTTTGTACAAGTATGGTATTCTCTGAGACATCTTCCCAGACTTAACTGGCCAGGATAAGTCTCCCTTGATAAGCTCTGATGCTCTAGGCCCCCACTGATACAACGTATTCCTGCCTGTACACCCACTACGCTGAAAACTCCATGGGAACTGTCACTTACGATTTTATAGTGATCCACCCATTATTTGGTGTAGAGTGGGTTCTCAGTAAGTGTTTTAATGACTAATTAGTTATGACTATGGTAGATAATCCTGGAAAGTTAAACTGAGTTCTCATTGAAAAAAAATCTAATATGTAAGGCTGGAAAATATATGCTTGGTTTAGTAGATTATGTGGGTCCACAGAGAATCTTTGAGCTGGAGAGCAGTGTAATTGAAACTGAGCTCTGGAAGGACCCTTCTGGAACCACCCAAAGAAAAGATTGGAAGATGAGTAGCTCGGAAGAGGGAGATCACTGAGGTGGCTAATTCAATGACCTCAATAGGAGATATTGAGAACCTGAATTTGGCTGGTGAGGTAAATAAGGAAATAGAAAGGAGTAAGTGAGACACATTGTAGAGGCTGGGTCTATGAAACATAGCCCATAATTAATCATTAAGGAGATCTAAAGGTGACTCAAAGTTTGCATTGCAGGCAGTGACATTACGAGCAAAAGTGAAGTGTTGCTTTTAAATATCTTGAGTTTAGGGGCACCTGAGTGGCTCAGTAGGTTGAGTGTCTAACTGCGGCTCAGGTCATGATCTCACAGTTTGTGGGTTTAAGCCCTGGATCGGGCTCTGTGCTGATGGCTCAGAGCCTGGAGCCTACTTCTGATTTTGTATGACCCTCTCTCTCTGCCCCTCTCCTGCTCATGATCTATCTCTTTCTGTCTCTCAAAAATAAATAAATGTTTTAAAAAATTAAATGTCTTGAGTTTATGATATTGAAGGAAAATCCAAGGGTGAATGGCTAGCAGGTAATTATAGAAAATGCCCTTGCAGACCTTGAAAGAAGCATAAGGGCAAAAGATACCAGCTTGGACATAGTCAAAGACAGATTAACAAGAAAAGGAGCAGTTGGGGAGACTTGATTTGACAGAGAATCTTATTGATGTTTTCAGTCAAGCTGGAGGAAGAAAAATGGACTAGCAAAAAAAAAACCACACAAAACACAAAAACAAAAAACATCAACAACAACAATCCAAAAAAAAAGGTACACTGAGTCCTTGCAGAAAATTCAAGGGAATGTCAGATGCAGAAGGTGGAAAAGAAGAAAGATTAAGGGAGCAGTTAGAAAACAAGTTCATTAGTAAGAGAAGGCATCAGAGAGGAAAGCCCATTTCATTTCATAGAACTTTGCAAACTTGAGTTTTGCTCATCTGAAGAAGAAACGAAATATCCAAGCTGAAGAATGTGCCCTAAACATGTTCCACTGTGTTCTAAAGGAAAGATTTTCCTAATGTTTCCAAGTTTGTCAACATTTATAAAAATTAGGATTTTATATTTGCATACCACCCAAAGTGTTTTCTGTAATGACACAGACACAAAATTAAAATGCTCATCTAAAACACAAGAGCAAATGGATAGGATGCTCATGGCCCAAGAGGACTCACCTGGGAACTCTGTGCCCCGGTTCCATGCAGCTGAAATGAGGAGTGAGGGGATCAATTTTTCAACAAATCAGGATGACCACCACATGGGCTGAAAAGTTCTGGTCTACACCACCTCAAAAGACATGTCTGGGGGAGCCTGGGTGACTCAGTTGGTTAAGCGTCCGACTTTGGCTCAGGTCATGATCTCATGGTTCGTGGATTCGAGCCCCGCGTCAGGCTCTGTGCTGACAGCTAGCTCAGAGCCTGGAGCCTGCTTCAGATTCTGGATCTTCCCTCTCTCTGACCCTCCCATGCTCGCACGGTCTCTCTCTGTCTCTCAAAAATAAATTTAAAAAAAAATTTTTTTTTAAAGAGACATGTCTGGATTTCATTGATAATCCTACAGAAATAGGAAACAGCCCCTTTAGCTGTATCATTTATTAAAAGATTGAGGACATGGCCACGTCCTTTGGTAAATAACCACTACTCTCTACCTAACTCTTACCAATTCCCTCTCCCTGATGCCCCACCCCTTCTCCCAGGAGACACACCCAATTGGCTCAAAATGGAGGTGGGTGAGTGTGTGGGTAGTCATTTTCCATACTTTTTAAACTCTCTCCAATGTTCTGAGAAGTTTATTTGCAAGAGAGAAATATCTTATCCAAAATAAAATGTCAACTTGAGGCTTCAGGTGACTTGAGCTTGACCATTTCAATGTGACCAACAAAATCTCCCAATGAAGAACAACCAAAGCCACAAAATGCTGCTACATAGTGACAAAAAGAGTAAATGATCTTCCTGCTCAAGGCAAGCATTGCCAACATTCTAGTAATTGCTGCCCAGAATCCAACTGTCATACCGGTGCTTCCTGTTTGGCATGAGGACCAAAAGTTGCCTAAGTAGTTGGAATTGTTAAAGCCTATAATTTGGAACTCTGCTCAAGCAGTTGGGAAAAGTTTCACAGAGCATTTTGCATCCCTTTCTCATGGAGACAAACGCAAACATTAACTCACATTAAATAATTAGGATTTAGACACATGATTTATTGGAGGGATGATCAGACAGAGCTGAGGAAGGAGTGAGTCTTCCTTAAGCCACAATGGAGGGCTTCTAGCCAGAGGGGTGCAGTCACCAGAGTCCCAAACTAGGGTTCTCTTAAAAGTTACACAGCTACTAATTAACCATGTGATCATGAACTTGTCCGTCACTAGATTATCTGCTTTATTCATAAATGACGAATGTATTGGAGGTTCAAAAAATGTATGTTAAAATTATCAGAACCAGGCCTGGCCCTGGTCAGCTCTCAGGTGTCACTGCATTAGCCTCCTAATTGTTATCTTGCTTCCTTTCCTCTTCTCCTATTAGCGCCTTTGAACTTGACGTCCTACCCACCTGAAATCTCCCAGATATTTGCAATAGAAGCACCTATTCATCATTCTGGTCACTTTTCATCCACTCCAATTTAGGCACAGAATCCATGCGCCCTCCCGCACCACCATCACCTAGCATTCCCTAACCAGTAACCTCTTTTCTTTCCTTCATAATCTTCACACCATCTGAAATGATCTTATTGAGTAGTCATCTCATCTCACTGGAAAATAAGTTTTAACACAAAAGCCTGGAAGAGGGCTCCCCAAACCCATGAGTGAGTTTTAGTATGTCCTTGTCATTTATAAAGGGGAAGGAGAATTGGAAAATGACACCAGGTCCTTGAGAGCAGTGACTTTTGACACACCTGTTCATTGTTCTATCTCTCACACCCAGAGCTGGTGCTGAATAAATCTTTTTCTTGAAAGACTGCTTTTTTTCCTCTTGAAGCCATCCACCACCTCACAAAGAGGTCCTGCATAGGGTGAGAGGTCGGGGTCTGGTTGGAATTTCCGAGGTCAAAGCCACCAGCAGTATCCAGTGGAGTAATATTTGGAGAAGGACATCTGATGCCCACAGCAGAGAAATCAACAAGTAACTGTGGAGATCTTGTACTGCGGTTAACAGGTGCTGCAAACACATGGGATCTGGGCAAGCCATTGTTCTGCCTTCAAGGAGTTGACACTTTCATAAAGAAGACAAGACTAATGACAAATAAAAAAAAAGATAACATTAAGATGGGCCAGGGTTGTCAGAAAGAGCAGAGGTGAGGTGGATGGTGGGTGCCACTGGGCACTTGTGCAGGAGCCGCCCCTGTCAGGATGCAGGAGAGAGTCAAAGAGGATAACAGCCGGGGGACGGGACGGGGGACACAGGTGGCAGGTAGATGTAGGGGCAGGGGACAGCAGCAGTGAGGAAAGTGACTGGTGGGGTCTTTGAGTGGGGGAAATTGCAGAGTGGGCCTAGGATGGGGGGTGTGGGAGAAAAGGAGGGGAGATTGCCGGGGGGGGGGGGGGGGGGGGGGGGGGGGGGGGGGGGGGGGGGGGGGGGGGGGGGGGGGGGGGGGGGGGGGGGGGGGGGGGGGGGGGGGGGGGGGGGGGGGGGGGGGGGGGGGGGGGGGGGGGGGGGGGGGGGGGGGGGGGGGGGGGGGGAAGCAGCGGGCACAGGGCTGCCAGGACCCAGAATCCCTGCAGGAGGCTCCTCAATAGGAAAAAGAAATTGGAAACGCTGGAGACAAATGATACAGGAGAATCGACTTCCTTCCTGATTATCATGCAGGACACACGACCTCACATTTGAGTTCACATCTTTCCCCTCAGAGTGCTTATGTGGGCATCGATGAACTCCTGCTGTATAATGTTATCTCCGCCAACCTTGCTACCAGGCCCAGAACCTTCTGTGTCTGTGGATGAGCTGGAAGGAAAGGAGGTCCCATTGTCTACACACACACACACACACACACACACACACACACACACATGCACGCACGTGCACTTTGCCCCAGATTATTGGGATGCTCAGGCAATAATAATTATTATAATACTAGCTAACATTTATTTAGCACTTACTCTGTGTCAGTCATTTACACATATCCTCACCAATAAATTGGTACTATTATCTTTGTTTTATAGGAGAGGAAACAGAATCACAAAGAAGCTAAGTGACTTTCCTATGGTCACACGGTTGGTAGATAGTGGAGTCAGAACTTGAACCCAGGAGTCTATCTTCATAGCCAAGTATCTCTTAGGCACTGGCCCAAAGAAGGCATACCCACGGCTCTGCCAGGACAAAAACCTCTTTGGGATCCCTCCTTCATCCTCATGTCCTGTTTCTGTTTTACTGCTAGGACGTGGGTGTTTGTTTGTTTGTTTGTTTTCATAGTCCTTGGCTAAGAACCTACTAGAGAAGACATGGCCCCTATTTTAGGGGCTCTGCACCAGCCTTTCCGCAGGCTCTGTATACAGGGAGATGGCTCCTGAAAAGGACCCCAGTAGCTGGTATAGAACCCATGGAACCTGCACCCAAGGAATTCTCTTGCTGTACTTTGTATTCATTTGAAAAAGTTTCAAATGCAGAAGAGACTACTATAATTACATTCAGCCTCCATAATTCATTTTTTTAATTTCCATTTTTAAAATTTTTTAATGTTTATTTATACTTGAGAGTGAGTGAGGCAGAGAGAGACTGAGAGAATCTGAAACAGTCTTGAGGGCTGAGCTGTCAGCACAGAGTCCGAACATGAGATCATGAGCTGAGCCAAAGTTGCACGCCCAACCGACTGAGCCACCCAAACGCCCCTGCCTCCCTACTTCTTAACTCATAACCAATCTCCTTTTCTGTGACCTCTTCCATTCCCTTCACCTGATTATTTTCAATCAGTTCCTAGATATTATATTATTTCATCCATAAATATTTCTATATGGATATAAATATAAAGGTTCTTTCTCAAAACATAACTAAAAGATCAATTTCACATCTGAAATTGACAAATCCATCAGCATTCAATTTGTAAAAACAAAAATTCTTAATAGTAACAACAATTAATAGTCTAAGAAGAATTAATACTCTAAGAAGTCAGGGTGGTCTTCCGGAATAAGAAAAGTACTGTCAACAATGCCTACTGAGTTTTGGCCTCTGTGCCTTGGATTTCTCTTGTGCTGAATTAAGTAGGGAGGGATATGGAAAGGTAGCTATATTTCATCTGGCTCTGATAGTCCACTGGTTTCCATAGCTAGAGGGATTATCATGTACCTCTAGGTCTCCACATGCCCTCAAAATTTTTATCAATAATTTTCAATAGTATTTCATACCTCTCCCCAACCAGAATGTAAACTTCCTGACAGTTTAAGAACTTATCAAGGGTAGAAAACTTATCTTTTATTCACTGTGAGACCCTCAGTGCCTAAAACTGTGTGAAATCAAGTCAGAGACTCAGTAAATATCTGTTGAATGATTGAAAATTGAGCTCTTTCACCTTTTCTAACAAAACCCCTTAGCCATAGGCATCACTCATTTTGGAAGTCTTTCTTTCTTTTTTTTTTTTTAAAGTTTATTGTCAAATTGGTTTCCATATAACATCCAGTGCTTCTCCCCACAAGTGCCCCCCACCATGACCTTCACCCTCTCCCTCCCCCTCCTCCACCCCTCAGTCCATGGTTCATTTTCAGTATTCAGTAGTCTCCCTTGATCTATGTCCCTCACTCTCCCCTGCTCTCTTTCCCCCCTTCCTCTCCCCATGGTCCCCTGCCAGGTCTCTCCTGTTAGACCTATGAATGCAAACATATGGTATCTATCCTTCTCTGCCTGACTTATTTCGCTTAGCATGACACCCTCAAGGTCCATCCACTTTGCTACAAATGGCCAGATTTCATTCTCCCTCATTGCCATATAGTACTCCATTGTATATATATACACCACATCTTCTTGATCCATTCGTCAGGTGATGGACATTTAGGCTCTTTCCATGATTTGGCTATTGTTGACAGTGCCGCAATGAACATTGGG